>NW_015505531.1:132648-137735 GCF_001515645.1 Sinocyclocheilus grahami
GCCAGATTGTCATAGCAAAGTCAGAATGACCTCCTCTCCTAGGTTCACGAAACGGTCGTCCATAAAATGCATTGCTGTTCTGTTGTAAGTAATCTTAAAGATTCCTAAATGCATCTACTTTCGGAAGGCCAAATAAAGTGCTTTTGCCTAGAAACACACAGCGTCTCCCTGACATGGCTGCTTCAACACTAACTGCGGTTACTGAAACCACGCCTTCTTTCTTTGCGTGAACATTTGGGTGGCATTACGCAAATATTTCCACATAGTGAGGTAGATATGTGGGGGCGTGTTAGAACGAGACGTTTTAGGGGGGGCGTGGCAGAGACTTAACTTTAATAAAGAATATCTCTTTGGTTTTAAGACTTTAGTCTTTGCAACTTCAGGGATCTTATCTATGCACAATCAGCTTGTAACACTCCAAAGAGAAAGGAAAACTTGAAATCGCATCATATGACCCCTTTAAAATGAACATATTGCCCAGACTGTTATATCCATTTCAGACCCTACTAGCGATTAACCAAAATCAATTTAATGAAGATTTAAAATAATCACATTTTGTTGCTTGAAATGAAGGCGGACACTGTTTTTGTTTTATCCAGCTGTATTTACTCAGTGCACTTATTTACTTATAACATCCAAGTTAAAGATATAACACCAACGTATCAGAAGAAGAAAAAAAAAAACAGAATCACTGAGATGGAAAAAGGACCTTGTGTCAGTATTTTGTTGAACCACCTTTTGCTTTAATTACAGCCTTTAGTCTGTTGGGTTTGTCTCTACTAACTTTGCAATATTTGCCCACTGTTCTTTGCAGAACTGCTCAAGTTCAGTTAAATTTGATGGTGATCGTTTGTGGACTGCAGTCTTCAAGTCATTCCACAGATTTTCAATGGGGTTTAAGTCTGGACTCTGACTAGGTCATGCAAGGACATTCACATTTTTCTCTTCAACCACTGTGTGCTCAGTTTTGCTGTGTGCTTTGGGTCATTGTCATGCTGGAAGGTAAACCTTCTTCCCATAGACAACGTTCTGGCAGAGGGTGATGAAATATTTTATTTACCCTACAGAAAACAATTGAAGAAGTTACTTTGCTTGTTTGTGAAAGTTAGTTTGCCTCATATGAGAGCTGGGTGCATTTGAAGGCCTCAAGGCCAAACTGAGTGACTGTATAGGCCTCATGGTTTATGTGACTGCAATATGAATGGAGAATACAGAAGGAAGTATCAGAAATGGGAGATGCCACAGGATGAGATAATAGGAAATAGATAATAGGAAAATAAATAAAAAGGAAATAGATAATGTGTGTGAAACTCCTTAAAATCCTGACAGCTCATTAAAATCCTAAAATGTATATGCCTCTGCAACCTTGGACACCCAGAAAGTGGTAGATAAGAGAAGTTATCTTTTGGAAAACAGATTAGTTGGTGGTTTTCTACAATGAAAGCAAGTGTTATGAAAATAATAAGCAATTGTGGAAAGTACTGGGAATGATGCATCAAAGAATGGTCTGTATACTCATTGGACAGTGACCAATAACGAAATTGTACCAAGAGTCTGGACAGTGAAAGATTCAGTTGTTCTACAGGCATCTCGGCTTTGTCGTCTTCTTGCAATAAAGTCTAATTTTGACTTCTGGAACTCTGCCTCCTGAGCATTATTTTGCAAGACAGAGAAGACTTTTCTCCACAACAATGGCAGCAGATTTTCCTCAAGAATTTGACGGTATTTTGCCCCATCCATTTTTCCTTCTATCCTGACAAGTGCTCCAATCCTTGCTGCTGAGAAACACTCTCATAACAGGATAATACCACCTTCATGCTTTACTGTAGGAATGCTGTTATTTGGATGGTGAGCTGTATTGGTTATCTGCCGGACATATCATTTGGTGTTGAGGCCAAATAAATCGTCTCATCTGTCTCAGAATCTTCAAGGTGCGTTTTGGCAAAGCTCAGTCGTGACTGCATGTGGCCTTTCTTGAGGAGTGGCTTTTTTATTCATTTTTTCCTGATATGTTGGTGTTATATCTTTTACTTGGATGTTATAAGTTGCACTGAGTAAATACAGCTGGATAAAACAAAAACTGTGTGTCTGTCTTACTTTCAGGCTGCAAAGCAACAAAATGAGATTATTTTAAAAGGGGGTGATTCTTTTCTATACCCACTGTAAAAAAAAAAAAAAATTGCTATAATATTTTGTTACACACTCTCAGAAATGTTAGTAACACTGCTGTTTGCTGGAAAAACTGTGGAAACCAAAATATATAACTATCCAGCTATAGATACACAATGCTTTGCAAGATATTTGTAAATGTGTAATGCCACTAGAAGATAAGACCTTTAAATATTTACCGCATTAATTGAGGAAAAATAGATGAATATACTGTTGGTGTCTACTAAAAAGGCTCTCACCAGGAAATGGTTTGTCACAAAAAAGTCCAACTATAAAATGTTAGTAACACTGCTGTTTGCTGGAAAAACTGTGGGAACCAAAATATATAACTATCCAGCTATAGATACACAATGCTTTGCAAGATATTTGTAAATGTGTAATGCCACTAGAAGATAAGACCTTTAAATATTTACCGCATTAATTGAGGAAAAATAGATGAATATACTGTTGGTGTCTACTAAAAAGGCTCTCACCAGGAAATGGTTTGTCACAAAAAAGTCCAACTATAAATACATTGATGGAAATTGTAATGGATATTTACAAAATGGAAAGGTAACAGCATTTATTAACTGAGAACTGGAACAGTTCACATTAAAATGGGAAAAATAGGTTAACTATGAAACATCCCACAGAACCTATTTTATTTTTACAAGCTAATGTTCATGATGTACAGAAAGATCACTCCCTATGTACATTGTTTGTTTGTTTTTCTTTGTTCTTTTCTATGCACATATTCTGATGAATGCTACTCTCATGTGTATGGTAAATATGAATGTATGACACACAAAACATCTGAAATCTAAATGGTTACCCAATGTTGAATCTCAGTGAAAAAATAAATGACAAGAAATGTCTTTACTGTCACATTTGATTAATTTAATGTGTGCTTGCTGAATAAAAGTATTGATCTCAAACATTAAAAAAAAAAAAAAAAAACCTTACCCAAACCAAAAATTTTGAACAGCAGTGCATGAAAAGAAAATGAACTTACTGTTCATCATAGGATGAATCTGACACCTGTAGCACAGAGGCCTGGAAATCTTGGATGACAGTCTGAAATTACAGGTAGTAACATTTATTACATAATACATGTTATGAATGCACTTCAGTTGGTTCAGTAACTCTCCTCTATGATTCCTAGCTCTGGTGACTTACATTACACATATAGTTATGCCATGAACGGTTAACTTGAGGTAGTTTCTCTTTCTTCTTCCAACTGGCTGGAGTTCCTTCACGAACTGAATCCTTTCATGACAAAACACTTTGACATTAACTTTTCTTTGAACATTTCAACTACTCCCCACCACCTCAAATGTAATGAGCATCCCAACCTCCAAACAGAGACGATAATGACTGAAAAGAATGAACTTGAGCAATCCTCACCTTTGATGCAATCACATACGGAGGCACTATTTCAACACCTAACTCTTGAAATAGCTCTCTACATTGCATACTCATGAAGTCACCAGCAAGAGGAGACTTTACGATGCCTGGAAGATCATAAAACATACATTATAGAAATATCAACAACATACATAAAATATTTTAAATTACATTATTTATTATTCATAGAGAAAATAAAAAATAAATATGTAAATAGACAAAGTAATTAATGTAAATAATATATTGTACTAATTAAAAAAACAAAATAATAATAAAAAGTGCCTTTGTTTTTACAAAGCGTTTAGAATTACCTTGTTGTAGGACATAACCATCATGCACTGGAATAGCAGTTGTGTGTGTTGCTCCACTATCTAGCACTAAACCTGTGGACCGTCCATTGGCAAACCTGGAACGCTGAGTAAAGGATTTAACACTATGTATTTTCCTACCCCCACTGTCTCATAAGATGCTTTAAAATGGATATACTGCCCAAATTTGCCATTTAAATCAATTAATGTCATTCCTTTTGACTGTATATGGATTAACCACCAATAAAGAAATTAAAAATCAGTGGTTCTCAACCTTTTTGACTCCAAGGCCACCCTTGTCCACAACAATATTCAGGCCCCATGACCTCTCCAGCTGTTTGTGGTTTACTGGATAAGGATTTTTTTTTAAATGTAGAGCTTGAAAAATGTATATTTATCATTAAAATGCCCATGGATTTTATTAATTTAAAGACATTTAAAATGTCTTTTCCAGGTCTAGAAATAACACTTTAAAATTAGGCTACCTCATGCATCTAGATGGTCTTTAAAAAAAAAGTGTGGGGGGTTGATATAAGAAATATCTCAATTATAAGTTGTTTTAGCTTATTTTAATGCTTATTTTGTCTTTTTAAAAGTAATTTTAAGTCATCTCTAGGCCCTCTGGTAAAAGAAACAAACAAACAAACAAAAACACTGTTCTAAACGCAAGACATTGCCTTACACAAAGATTTGAATCTTCAGCCAGCCGATTAAAATAAAGGATACGCAGACAGGACGGCCGATTTACACAAGAAGAAAGCAGGAATGTTGTAATGCTCAAACATTAGCTCAGTCAGCTTCTCTCTCTTTGCTCGTGTGTTCCACTACAAGATGAAGAAAACAAGATCATAGTCAAGCTGAAGAATCCCAGGAAATGGCACATGTATGATATAATCTGTAGATTGGATTTATGTCAGAAAATCAACATACCGAGGCCTCTGACATCAGGACTGGATGCAGACTGGGCTCTGATTTGAAGTGCATTTTGTAGGTGTGATCTAAAATGGCTTGGAAACTGTCCCAGTCCTCAACTTCAGAAAAAAGAAAAAGAAAATGTGTGTTAAAGCAGGGAAAAAAAATAAAAATATATATATATTCAGATGTCCCGAGTCCATTCGATTTCGATTCCCAAGCTCTCGATTCTTTGAAACGGTTCAACTTACTCACGGTTCGGTTTGTATCAGAGTCACAGTTTCGGTATGGTTCGGTATGTGCTATGTTTAGGGA
>NW_015505531.1:137745-140078 GCF_001515645.1 Sinocyclocheilus grahami
AATAAGAATAATCTAACTACAAGCAACAGCACAAATAAATACAAATAGAGTAAAGTTACAAATAAAATAAACAGTGATTTTTCAGGTTTTTTTTTTAGATAGGTCTAGCATTAGTTTTCAGGTACAGAAATTGAATAAAGTAATCAAATGTAAAACAGCATTGCATATTTAACTGTATAAATTAAAGACTAATCTTCATTAAAGTTACAAAAGCTATTCAATCAAGAGCAGTGAGTGATTTCTTTGTTGCTGCTGTTCGATTAATATTAAGAAAGTGCTGTCACTTTAAGAGAATGCACTGATACAGTACGTTCAGCCGGCCATGTCTGCTATAGGATACTTACCAAGACGGGCATTTTGACATTTTTTTGTGTGAATTTTTCCATTTAAACACAGTACTTAAAGGAACACTCCACTATTTTTGAAAATAGGCAAATTTTCCAACTCCCCTAGAGTTAAACAGTTGAGTTTTACCGTTTTCGAATCCATTCAGCCGATCTCCGGGTCTGGCGGTAGCACTTTTAGCTGTAGCTTAGCATAGATCATTGAATCGGATTAGACCGTTAGCATCTCGCTCAAAAATGACCAAAGAGTTTCTATATTTTTCTCTTCTGTAGTTACATCGTGTATATCATTGCGCCTACTGCACCCATGGTACAGCAGCAAAGTTCCTTGATTATTACGCCGGAATGAGAGTATTGTTCCTAGCCATATCGGCCTAGAAAATCACAACTTTTCATTTTCCCTCTGTCTTAGAACTCGCGCAGACTTGACCCTTCTGTAGTTACATTATGTACTGAGACGCGGGTTTGTGCGCTTCGGATGAGCGCACGCACAAATCTTCTCACTGGCGCGCGCAAGCTCGCATCATCTGGCTCTTAAATGTTTAAACTGGCAAAGCTTAAATGAGTTTAGTTTAAACACAGATATCAACGTGTACTGTTCTGGTCTCACCTGTGCGCGATCAGCACCCGGGTGATGACAGAATAAATGACTGCTTATATTCCAGCATAGAACAATTTTTGCTAATTTTTTTTTTCTCATCGCTGTTGTTGTAATGTACTGGGAAGTCAGAATGTGCATCCATCAACAGAAACACACATTAGCCGAACCCTGTTTTTTTATTATTATTTATTTATAAGAAACCATATTACAGATGTGTTGTCAGATTTAAGTTGAACCGCGGTCTTAGCGCGTGCCGAACCGTACGGTTCAATTGTTTTCCGCGAACCGTCCACCACTAATACAAATGCTATTGATATTTCTACAAAATTAACAGTAAACATCAGTTTACAAATGGTGAATTAATAAAAAAAAATTAAGAACCACAGGCCTGTATTTTAAACCTATTCTTTTTTTTTTTTTGTATAGGGTCCTTTTTTAAACAATAATAGGGCCCTATAAAATGTTCTTAATTTTTCTGGTAATCAGATGAAGGCATAAAACATTAATTTAATTTATCCTAATCAAATTAAAATTAAACCCTTTTATTTTTAGGCAAACAGTGCTGCACAACAGAGGTTTACTGTTAAAATTAAAAAGAAAACGGATGTGATTATTCCTTTAAAAATAAAATTTTATTAATATTTATTCGCAGTAGTAGCTTTGATTCTTAAGACTGCTAAATAGTAATATATTCTGACAGTTTCTTCACGTTAAACTAAACGTTTATTTTGACGGGTTGCTGTGAGGAACTTGCAGCTGCTGTGTATGTGATATGACGGAAGTTTTCTCAAATGAAACGGTAAAATGCTAAAGAAATGTGACTCACAGAGCAGCTGGAGATGACATTCGTGTTCATATCATCATATAGTGAGACGGCAGAAGAAGCTGAAAACATCGCGAGCGTCATCCGCGATTTAGTATGTGTGTAGTAAACAAAACAGTGCGCTGCGCCATCCGCCATTCATTCATTGCGGAAATCATGGCGCCTTATGTGTGATATCAAATGCTTCCGCAGGTTTATAGTATTATTATAGCATTTCACCTGAGCATTGCGAATCACGCGCATGGCCATGATAAGCTAAGCGCTGAATGTATGACAGGCTTTCTGTTATAACATCGCAAGGTAAATAAGGGTGACATCTAGTGCAGAAGACTAATGATAAGATTCACGTTAATCAGATCTTGTTTTAAATGTGTGCTGAAATAAATACAGGAAAAGATCGATTCGTGGCTTTTGAGAATCGATATCGAATCGACATCATTTTTAAAAAAAAACGATTAATCGAAAAATCTTTTTTTTTTAAACGATTAATCGAAAAATCTATATATTTTTTTTGCCCAGCCCTAATAAAATAAATAAAATATATATATATATATATATATATATA
>NW_015505531.1:140469-144405 GCF_001515645.1 Sinocyclocheilus grahami
GAACTTGCAGCTGCTGTGTATGTGATATGACGGAAGTTTTCTCAAATGAAACGGTAAAATGCTAAAGAAATGTGACTCACAGAGCAGCTGGAGATGACATTCGTGTTCATATCATCATATAGTGAGACGGCAGAAGAAGCTGAAAACATCGCGAGCGTCATCCGCGATTTAGTATGCGTGTAGTAAACAAAACAGTGCGCTGCGCCATCCGCCATTCATTCATTGCGGAAATCATGGCGCCTTATGTGTGATATCAAATGCTTCCGCAGGTTTATAGTATTATTATAGCATTTCACCTGAGCATTGCGAATCACGCGCATGGCCATGATAAGCTAAGCGCTGAATGTATGACAGGCTTTCTGTTATAACATCGCAAGGTAAATAAGGGTGACATCTAGTGCAGAAGACTAATGATAAGATTCACGTTAATCAGATCTTGTTTTAAATGTGTGCTGAAATAAATACAGGAAAAGATCGATTCGTGGCTTTTGAGAATCGATATCGAATCGACATCATTTTTAAAAAAAAACGATTAATCGAAAAATCTTTTTTTTTTAAACGATTAATCGAAAAATAAATAAATAAAATTATATATATATATATATATATATATATATATATATATATATATATATATATACATATACATAATTTGGGTGTCTGCATTGAAGTAAATTTTCAAAAGTGATTTGATATAGATTGTAAACATATATAAATGAAAGTAAAATGTCTACTTTAATGTAGGGCTGTAGCTATCGATTATTTTAGTAATCGAGTATTCTACAGATTATTCCATCGATTAATCGGATAAGAAGAATTTTTCCTTTATTAAAGAGCAATACTAAATATACAAGAGATAATATTCGTTTCATTGTAATTCAGCAAAACAAAAATGAAATGAAACCAAAAAAATGAAGCAATACTTATTCTGACCTGTACATACCAAAAAATACACAAGAAAAAGTAATCATACTAGGGCTGCGCAATTAATCGCATGCGATTGTCAAGCGCATCTCGTCACTAAAGCCAGTTCCATGATTGGTAGTAAATCGCCATCATCTGCTTTCAGATGGAGCGGCATTCACTACACAGAGCCGTAGTTCACTGACAAGCTAGGCAATATCGCATTCATAATCGCGGATGAATCGCATTCGATTATGGCGATTTACTACCAATCATGGAACTGGCTTTAGTGACGAGATGCGCTTGACAATCGCATGCAATTAATTGCACAGCCCTAAATCATACTAAATGTTATTATATTTTAATAACATTGCTGACAAATGCGTAAGACCTAGTGGTTTAAAGCAGTGGTTCCCAACCCTGGTCCTGGAGGCACCCCAACACTGCACATTTTGCATGTCTCCTTTCTCTGACTCACCAATTTCAGGTCTTGAAGTCTCCACTAATTGAGCTGATGACCTGAATCAGGTGTGTTTGATTAAGGAGACATGCAAAACGTGCAGTGTTGGGGTGCCTCCACAGGACCAGGGTTGGGAACCACTGGTTTGAAGGATAGTGGTGAAGATCCGTAAAGATTTAAAATTACAATTAATTAGTTTTGGGGGGCTGCACAAATAGTCTTTTACTGACATCTAATAATTCTGGTTCTACTGGACATGTAATAATTCTGGGTTTGCTACATGAACTCCTGTTACACTGAATGACATTTTAGTGTCAAATGCGTAAGACCTAGTGGTTTAAAGCAGTGGTTCCCAACCCTGGTCCTGGAGGCACCCCAACACTGCACATTTTGCATGTCTCCTTTCTCTGACTCACCAATTTCAGGTCTTGAAGTCTCCACTAATTGAGCTGATGACCTGAATCAGGTGTGTTTGATTAAGGAGACATGCAAAACGTGCAGTGTTGGGGTGCCTCCACAGGACCAGGGTTGGGAACCACTGGTTTGAAGGATAGTGGTGAAGATCCGTAAAGATTTAAAATTACAATTAATTAGTTTTGGGGGGCTGCACAAATAGTCTTTTACTGACATCTAATAATTCTGGTTCTACTGGACATGTAATAACATTTGACATTTAATGACATTTAAAGCGGTATTCAACTTTTATTGTTTTGATCACTTTGACCCATATAAAATAACTTACTCATGCCATTTTTGAGAGGTGACATGACCTCCATGTTTTCTCTCGGGACCCTGAGCTGGTTAGTGTCGATGTAATAGGTGGTGCCGCTCTTTCCCTTCTCTCCATCGGTCTCCATCGGTGTACTGCCATCCTCCCGGTCCAGAGTCACACCAATCACAGTAGGAAAATCAGCCTAGAAACCACAAAACAACTTTATGCTTACAACATTTTTTTTTCAGCTTCATCACCATATATTGGTGATATATTCATCTAACTGCTCACACCTTGGGACAGTCCTCTCCTGCATATCCAGCTCTCACGGAGTATGAGCCCATGTCAAAGACGAGAGCTCCAACTTCATCTGCGGAAAACAAAACAAATAAACGTCCAAAAAGAAACAGATGAGGATAAAACTATAAAACACACACATTCAGTCACAATAAACTCCTGTAAGTTAATCTAACTTGCCGAGTCCGTTACTATACGTAAATCGTCCAGCAAATTGTATTTTTATTAACAACGCACTCAATATTTTATTTTGTATGCTGCATTCTACAAAGCATAAAAATGCTGAAACGTTGATTTTGGGCTAATTTTCACTAGAAACCTTTTTTTTCACACAGAAATAATCATGTCATGCTAGATTGATAGCTAGCGAGCTCATAAACGTGGCGCACTCTTATTCATTTGATTCTCTCTCCAAAATCGCACTTACCTCCACCATATACTCCGCCACTCATTGTTGCGGCTGGTCAATACTGAAAGAAGACAGCTGTTTGATTTCTTATTTTAAAAGCGGGGATATAAAATAAGAGCCGTACGTTTTGTATTTTCACTATCACAACAAAGGAAACGAATCAGACATCTTTGTCTTGGGGGATTATGGTGGCTTGTGGTTGAGGTGCTTTTAGCAGCGCCACCAGTCGGCATGGAGGAAAAAAATGAAACAATGCAGAATTGCTGAAATTTCTATACCGGCTTAAAGGGATAATTACGGTGACCGAGAAGTGCAGAAAGAAATCACAATTCTGAAAACAAAAGAACAAATTACAAACGCAAATGCAAGTCTAAAAAACAAAATAACAATTCAGAAAACATTATAACAAGTCAGAAAACACAATGACAAATTCGAAAACACAACGACAATTAAGACAAACCGGAAAAGGTAGGTATAGTTTGAGACAGTGCCATTGGTTTGGGATTACTCACCGCTGACTGGACGAGACATCAGTCAATCAACGTATACAGAACAAATCACAATTCTGAAAACAAAAGAACAAATTACAAACGCAAATGCAAGTCTAAAAAACAAAATAACAATTCAGAAAACATTATAACAAGTCAGAAAACACAATGACAAATTCGAAAAAACAAAATAACAAGTCAGAAAACACAACGACAATTAAGACATACCGGAAAATGTAGGTATAGTTTGAGACAGTGCCATTGGTTTGGGATTACTCACCGCTGACTGGACGAGACATCAGTCAATCAACGTATACAGGAAGAACCAGCCGAAGAACAGCAGAGTCGTGGTAGAAAGTTCAGAGATGGTATTAAAGTAGCTCAGTTTAAATGTATTGTGTGAATTGCCCTTACTCTGGAATAAAAAATACGGGGTGTATTTTTACATTTAGTTAAAAGTGGCTGTAGGACATCAGCTCCAGTGGCACAGATGGATAAGCGCTTGCTATTGGCTTTTTGACGCGATTGACCCGGGTTCGATGCCGCCTTTTGCCAAACTTTTTTTTCCTCCCTGTTTTCTGAAATGTTATTTTGTTTTTTTAGACTTGCATTTGCGTTTGTAATTTGTTCTTTTGTTTTCAGAATTGTGATTTGTTCTGCACTTCTC
>NW_015505531.1:144878-150110 GCF_001515645.1 Sinocyclocheilus grahami
AGCAGAGTCGTGGTAGAAAGTTCAGAGATGGTATTAAAGTAGCTCAGTTTAAATGTATTGTGTGAATTGCCCTTACTCTGGAATAAAAAATACGGGGTGTATTTTTACATTTAGTTAAAAGTGGCTGTAGGACATCAGCTCCAGTGGCACAGATGGATAAGCGCTTGCTATTGGCTTTTTGACGCGATTGACCCGGGTTCGATGCCGCCTTTTGCCAAACTTGTTTTTCCTCCCTGTTTTCTGAATTGTTATTTTGTTTTTTTAGACTTGCATTTGCGTTTGTAATTTGTTCTTTTGTTTTCAGAATTGTGATTTGTTCTGCACTTCTCGGCCACTGTAGATAGTTCACCCAAAAATGAAAAATTTTATATTTATCTGCTTACCCCCAGGGCATCCAAGATTTAGGTGACTTTGTTTCTTCAGTAGAACACAAACGGAGATTTTTAAGTCCAGCCGTTGCAGTCTATCAGTCGTATAATGTATGGCAATGGTAACAAAATCTATGAGAGTAAAAAAAACATGCACAGACAAATCCAAATTAACCCCTGAGGCTCGTGACGACACATTAATGTCTTAAGACACAAAACAATTGGTTTGTGCGAGAAACCGAACAGTATTTATATAATATTTTACTATTTTACACCACTATGTCCAACTGCTTTAGCGCGTGCACGGCATCCGGTGAGTGAGGTGTGTCCGCACTTCAGCAAAGAACTAATTAAAAAGTTGTAGTGACTAATGCAAGGTCTTTTCAGAAGGATGAAGACTGACCATAATTGTGTTCCAATACAGTTTAAACTGAAATTGATGTCATTGGCTATAAAAATTCAGCCTGAAACATAATTTGATCAGCTCAGTTAAGTTGACAAAAGAGAAAAGATTGAAGTTATGATGATGAAAAAATATGACGATATGATGAAAAAAGTATTTTGGACTTTGAAAATCTAAATGAAACTGTAAGGAGTAAAATGTTTGCCTTGTACAATTATTCTGTTTCAATAGTACTCACGTAAAGTAAAAAACAAACCAAAATTATAGTTATTACAAAATTACAGTATAGTACTATTAATTATGTTCGCCGCAGAGTTACAGTGGAATGTACCTGAATTATCAGCACATTACTATTTTTCACTTGTTTATATAATCTAAGATCCTTGGAATTTAAACATTCTGTATTCAAAATAAATCAAAATATAAAAACAAACAACTTTGCTTTCATATATATACTTCATATTTACTTTCAATAATTATATTTCTACTAAATATTAGGAAGAGCAAATGTTTTTAACCAGTATTTATAAACAGTAAGTGTTAACTCAGCACAGGTAATAATACAAAAATTGTTACATTGCTGACATTTTTTTAATAGATAAAACAAGATTATAAACATTAAAAAATGAATATTCCTTCATTGTTAAAATTCTTACAACCTCTCCCATTCATCATGCCATTTTGTATATTTTTACCCCAGACAATGATTCATATAATTTTGAAGAAAAAAATAAACACAAAGTTACTAATTTCCACATTCTGAAATTTAAAATGGATTTGAACAGCGTTTTTGATTCATGAGTAAAATAAAGTCTGTGGTTAGCATTAGTCATGTTTTCCAAGCTGCTTTCAGTCCCCAGATTCAAATCTCACGGTGGCAGTTCTCAGCTAAAAACTCACCTTTTTTTCTCCATTCCTGGTTTTGGGGAGCTGTTGTTATTTACAGTTCCATTAACTGTTTATTATTCTATCTTTACATACATACATGCATAAAATAAACAAAAAAAGACCTTATACATGTACAGAAACTCACAAGGTGAATCAGTTTTAATGAATAGTTTAAGGAAATAGTTTAGGGAGGTGTTCATTTGCATCACTTGCATGAGCTCAAAATAATTCTTCTTGTCTGCAAAGAAATTTTAGTTTTTGCGTGTCTTTGATCCAGAGGTCCAATGAAGTTTAACTGTTGACTTGAGTATAGAACTGAATGTTGTAGATCTATGAACAGATTTAACAATCATATTTCTGATTTACACAAACACTCACAGAATTACACTTCATGTACCTGTAGCGTCTGGACCAATCAAACACACAATATATATTTTGTTAGCTATATTTAACAAATACTCTGTAACACCCCTCAGTTAACAAGCCATATGAGGACCTATGGACCCTTCCCCCGAAATGCGTAACAACTCAGGAGGGTAGAACAGGCCTCTGGTTCCATGGCAACCAACGCTGATATCACTGGGTTTATTGCCCAAAGGAATGCGAAGTAGAGAAAATCACTACCTTTTCCATAGGGAGAGACACAATGCCCGGTAGAAATGGACTCTTCTCTAATTAATTCATAGAAAAACCTTTCTGTGAATGAACACACATATCCTTCAGATCATTGTGTATGTTCTCTTTGATATTTTATAATGTTTTATGCAGGCTTATGATGGAACCACTCGTTCCTGCCATCTTGCCTATATGTAATCCTACCATGTTTAGTATCTATGAATTCGCCTTCTGATGATCTAAATGAGCGTGTATATTATATGTTGGTACATAGGCAATATATTAGTGTCCTGAGAATCTTTAGTAATTTCGATTTAAGTTCCATTTGCAAATTACCATGCCCTCACACAAAGGGTCATAAAAGCTCCCCAGTATCTCAAAACTCCCACTTGGGATTCCGGCCTTTCTCATTGGACAAGCCCATCTTGAGAGGCGTGAATCTTCTCAGACCTTAAAGGCCTCACATCGGTGCCCCGCCCCTAGTCGGTGGTTTGGTTGAATTCTGAGAAGATGAAGATGTGAGCAAATGCTCCAGGACATCCTAAGTACGTGCCAGGCTACGGCCTTGACTTTTCCATTCACCAAGATTCTCTGACTCAAACTGGTTCTTTTTCATCATTGTTTGCTCATAACTGGAGTCACTTAATCATGCAGATTTATGCTACAAGCTCTGTGTAGAATTGTACAGTAAGAAAGTTATTTCCCTTAACCAGGAAATTAACGTTCTTAGAATTGACAGACAGTTGACCCTGAGAGGTCAAGTAAATATCTACAGCGGATCTAAATGTTTATAATTAATTATAACTAGTTATGATTAATTATTCATATTTCCCCATGAGCTGATTCGCTACATACCTCATGGTCTTATACATGAACCTTCATTGCTCCATGCTACAGTACATGTTAAACTTCTTACAAATAACTCCAAAGGCTGAATGATTCAAATGTAAACAGTATTTATGTTTATTAAGTTGATAAATATAGCAAAACAAACACACAAAGGCAACTCTCTGAATGAAGTCACAGTCTTTAAGGAGATGTGCTATACATACATTCCTATATATAGTAGTCAACAAGGATGAGAACATTTTCATGTGTTTAGACAGGAAACATAATTGAATGTGGAAGATGTCTGAATAAATCAATTACTAGCACATTTTCAAGATCTCCAGATTTCACACAGGCAAAAAATATGCAGCCACAAGTAGGCTGCACATATACAAATGTTTCACAAGTACACACAAGCTAACTTGCTGTTTTCTGTCCTTACATAAAAGCTGACATTATTTTTTAAGAGTGGTACTGATATTTCAATGCAGTTTATCACAACACCAATGGATTCATGCTTGAAATTGAATTATGTTTGGAAAAGAAGCTGAATAGGTGCACCTGGTTTGTGTATGCTTGTTTGCATGTTGTAGTTCCATGGGGCCTTATTTGCATGATGATCTGAAAGCTGAGTATATGGTCCAAGCTATAAAAGTATACTATAAGTATAGTATACTATATACTATACTATAGTATGTATGTATAATATATATGTATACTATGTATACTATATTATAAGTAAGTGCTCTTCATGACTGTGATCATTAGATCTAAATAGATTTATCTAAATAGATCTATTTGTGTACTAAAGTCCAGTAAAAACAAAATGTTTTTCAAAAAGTGAAATATCTTTAAAGGGGTCATGAGCTGCATGTTTTAATTATTTTATAATGTTCCCTGAGGTTCACTATAGTGTGTTTAAAAAAAACACACAATCATTCTTATATGCTGATTTATCAATGTTAGAAACAGTTGTGCTGCTTAATGTTTAATTTATAACCTGTGATACTTTTCAGGATGGATTCTTTTGATTATTAAAAAGTTGTTTAAAAAATGTGCAAAAAAATAAAACCTTTTATAACAATATAAGTCTATCACTTTTTATCAATTTAACACATCCTTGTTGAATATTAAATTTTTTCTGTATTTTTTATCAAATAAATGCAGGCTTGATAAGCATAGAAGACTTCTTTCAAAAACATTAAAAGCAGTTATTGGTCCAAACTTTTGGCGGGTACTACAGTATATAGCCTACATATTAATCAAAGAGGTAGTCTCTTTTTTGTTTGTTGAGAATGTTATTATAGCTGTGATATTATTTTGCTGCAGTAATTTGTTCAGTGATTTATTCATAGTTCCTGAATACCACTTCAGTGAATAAACATAGCCCAAGTGCTTTTATAATTTTTTCGCCCTCCCATTTAATCAATATTGACTACAGATATTGTCATGTTAACAATATGATATTATGTATTGCATTGTTACCTTAAATATGCACTATACACAAATCAAGTGGAAGTGAAAGAGACAATCACTACTGAGCTGAAAATAAGTTAATTTTAATTAAACTTGTGTTTCATTAAAATGCTAATGCTGTGTTATGTTAGAGCAGTAATGGGTAGACCGGGTACAGCTGGTACACTTTTTGCTTTTTCGTTACCACACCAAAACTAGGTGTGGCAAGAACTCAAACCATCTGTGCTGTTCACGGATCCAACTGATTGCAGAATGCCCTCCAGACCGGAAACGTGAATTGGGTACCTCGGTCACTGACTATGTCCTCTGGTAGTCCATATATCCTAAAGAGGTGTTGGAAGAGGGTATGAGCGGTTTCCATGGCAGTGGGTAGTGGAATGAGACGGCAGGACTTCGAGAAACGGTCAATGATAACCAGTATAGTAGTGTTATGATTGGATGGTGGGAGGTCAGTGATGAAGTCGATAGACAGATGATACCATGGTCGTTGAGGAATCGGTAATGGCTTGAGTAGACCTGAAGGTAATTCCTTTGGGGTTTTTGACTGAGCACAGATCTGACAGGACTTGACATAGTTGGTTATGTCTCGTGCCATGTTACTCCACCAGAAAGAGTTCTGTACTAGTTGGAGAGTTCGAGAGATACCAGGATGAC
>NW_015505531.1:150197-150763 GCF_001515645.1 Sinocyclocheilus grahami
AGAACGACCCCCTCAAGCCAGTGACGCCATTCTTCGATTGCTGCTTTCATGGAGAGTAGTTCCTTATTTCCAACATCATAGTTGCGCTCAGCGGAGGTTAGTTTTCTGGAGAAGAAAGCACATTTTGCTTGGTTGCCCTTGTCTCTGAGAGAGTATGGCACCTATGCCACAGTCTGAGGCATCCACCTCTAGTATGAATGGTTCGTTCGAATCAGGATGTTTTAGGATAGGGGCTGTTGTGAATCGTTTCTTCAATGCATTGAAAGCGTTGTTAGCTTCCGAAGTCCAAACCAGTCTTGACGGTGAGGTGAGAGGAGAGGCAACCATACTATAATTTCGGATGAACCTCCTGTAGAAATTGGCAAAGCCTAGAAATCCCTGCAGATCCTTGACGGTTCTAGGTTGTGGCCATTCAGTGACTGCCTGAACGTTGAGGTCATTCATCTTGACGCCCTGTGAGCTGATGTGGTAACCCAGGAATGAAGTTTGATTAACATGGAACTCACTTTTCTGCCTTGACATATAATTCATTCTCTAAGAGCCGAGAAAGGACTGTTCTGACATGG
>NW_015505531.1:151219-151944 GCF_001515645.1 Sinocyclocheilus grahami
GCGTCTGCTTTTCCATTCTTGCTGCCAGGCCGATAAGTTACAGTAAAATTGAAGCGTGTGAAGAATAATGCCCAACGGGCTTGCCGGGGGTTAAGACGCTTGGCACTCTTTATATATTCAAGATTCTTATGGTCTGTAATCACTTGGAAGGGATGAAGAGCTCCCTCAAGCCAGTGACGCCATTCTTCGATTGCTGCTTTCATGGAGAGTAGTTCCTTATTTCCAACATCATAGTTGCGCTCAGCGGAGGTTAGTTTTCTGGAGAAGAAAGCACATTTTGCTTGGTTGCCCTTGTCTCTGAGAGAGTATGGCACCTATGCCACAGTCTGAGGCATCCACCTCTAGTATGAATGGTTCGTTCGAATCAGGATGTTTTAGGATAGGGGCTGTTGTGAATCGTTTCTTCAATGCATTGAAAGCGTTGTTAGCTTCCGAAGTCCAAACCAGTCTTGACGGTGAGGTGAGAGGAGAGGCAACCATACTATAATTTCGGATGAACCTCCTGTAGAAATTGGCAAAGCCTAGAAATCCCTGCAGATCCTTGACGGTTCTAGGTCGTGGCCATTCAGTGACTGCCTGAACTTTGAGGTCATTCATCTTGACGCCCTGTGAACTGATGTGGTAACCCAGGAATGAAGTTTGATTAACATGGAACTCACTTTTCTGCCTTGACATATAATTCATTCTCTAAGAGCCGAGAAAGGACTGTTCTGACATGGAAAATG
>NW_015505531.1:152159-206342 GCF_001515645.1 Sinocyclocheilus grahami
TGCCATGAGAGTTCGGGGTCGTGAGTAGAGAGCCATGGATATCCTAAAACAAGTTCGTGTTTGGGAGAGTCGATGATGTAAAAGGTGATGGATTCCTTATGAAGGGTTCCAACTTGGAGGGTGAGTGTTTTGGTCTGGTGAGTGATGCCTCTTCCAATCAATTCACCATCGATTGCCTTGACTTGGATAGGTGGGGTGCACATTTGTGTAGGGATTTGATATTTAGTTACGATGTCCTGGTGGATGAGATTCAGGGCGGCTCCGGCGTCAATCATCACTGTGAGGTCAAGAGAGAGAGTATCAGTTCTTAAGACAACAGGGAGCGTGACTGACTTGTTGCTTAAAAGGGCAAAATGTTCAATATTTACCCAGGGATTCTTTTGAAGCTTGTGGGGGAATCCTAAACTGCGGTGGCCTGATTCACCGCAGTAAAAGCACAGTCGTTGATGTCGTCTCCGTTCTCTTTCACTCTCAGATAGTTGGGACGCGTTTATTTGCATGGGTTCCTCAGGGGAAGACATTTCCACAGGGTTGGATGTGAGATCGTTGGTTTGCCCATCTTTTCCACTTCTCCACTTCTCCTTTTAGGAGCTTGTCTCATGAGGTTATCAATCCTGATGGCAAGTGTGACAAAATCGGAGAAGGAGGACTCCTCACCCTTGCATGCAAGTTCTGCCTGAAGATCGCTGTTGAGACTTTTGTGAAACATAGCTTTTAGCAAGCAGATCGTTCGTCGTACACAAGGGCAGAAGCAGAGTCAATAGTGGAGAGGCAGGCAATGAGTCCAAACACAAACATCAGTCCTATCAGGCATCAGAACAAAAGGGGCAGAGTACAAATAGTGTGAGTCAAGAAGTCAGGCAGAATCATACACAGGAAACCAATCAGGAACAGAGGAAGAATAACGCTTGGTAAGGCAGGTAAACTGGCACTACTTCGCAATCAGCACATGGACTGGTCTCAGTTTATATGAGAGTCAAACAGGAAGTGGAAGCAGAGGGAGTGGAGCATGGTCAAGGGCTCCCTCTGCTGGCTTGGAAGTGAAATCAATTAATTTATCTTACTTCACTGGTGATTTCTACCTCTTGTAAGGATAGAGGAAATAAAGTGAGGGTAACTTCTTTAAAACCATCTGAGTTAAGGGTCACTGTTGGCATAGGAATATCCAGGGATGGGACATAATACAGTGCAGCAGTGGATGGCCAGCATAGAGATGGAGGTGCAGCAGAGGACGGCCCAAGGAGAGATGGAGGTGCAGCAACGGACGGCCCAGGGAGAGATGGAGCCGTAGGGGGTCTGTCAGTCACTGATGCTGGGAGAAAGTTGAAGTCACTGAAGATGTCCTTGTTGTACAGCAAGATCCCAGTGCAGTGAAATCCCTTCTTGACATTCTGAGGTGACGCTGCCAGGAGCAAGATGTTGTTGACCATCTCTGGCAGGTCATAGATGGTGATCATTGTTCCAGGATGCCTCCGGTGCCACTTGTCCATCTCACTGTTTAGGTTTTTCTTTAGTGGCCCATAAACAGTTCTATCCAGAGGCTACAGTTGGTGTGTGCAGTGTGGGGAAAAGACAATAGAACCACGCCATTCGCCCGACAGAAGTTGACAGCTTCAATTGATACATGAGAGGAGTGGTTGTCCAACAGGAGCAAGACTTTGTTGTCTTCTGTTGCCCTGGTATACTGAACAAAATGCTGGAGGAAGACAACAAAGTCCTGCTCCTGCATCCAGCCACTACAATTGAGCCCTCTGGACCACCTCTGATGAAATGAGGGAGATACTTCTTTTGTTACCCAGGGCATTTCCTGCCAAGGCCATGGTAACAAGGACCCCCCTCTCTGCAGATGTTACACTCCCAACTCTTCTCTCTCCCTTAGTTGCAACAACACGTCCAGGATTCTGGACTGTTGTTAGGCCTGTTTCGTCCATGCTCCAGATGTCTTTTGCTGTGAACCCATGCCTCAACCGGTCTGTGGCCAGCTTATCAAAGAATGTTGCCACAATTGTGGGATTAAAACTGGTGGCCCTGCTTAAACTTGTGGGCTGAGGCCTTCTTATTAAAAGGTGTTGGTGCCTTTTCATGAAGTTTGAGAACCAGCTCTCACTCGCCATGCCATTTGTAGCCCACTGTGCTGGAAAAGACAATCCATAAAAAATGGTTAATTGAAAGGTCAGTTTGTGTACCTGAAACAATAAAAAATAAGTTAACAATGCAGTTGCACTAGTATAATTGAAGTTGTTTCATTTTATGATTTAATCATTTCATATTTGACCTAGAAGTTTTTTTAACAATGCATTTAAAGGCACAGTATGTAGAATTTTCACTGCTGGAGGTCGCCTATTCAAAACAAAGGCGTTGCTTATTTCTCTGGATTTAAACATTCTTGGAAAAATTGGGATAATGTACGTACACAAGTCAAAAAAAAATATAACACTGTTCTAGTGGTTTTTGGATATTTTAATCCAAAAACTCTACATATTGTGCCTTTAAAGAACCCATCATTTCTCTGTGTGTCTTTGTATGTGTACGTTCATGTGTCTTTGCTGGCTTATTTGAGCATTGTGCTTAACCTGAACTTTTCCTATTGATGCTTTAACTTTTACTATTATACCTCTTTTGGGTGGAGCCCAAAGAATAAAGCTGCTGCTTTCCTCACGAAACAAGACTACAGGATATGCAGTTATATTTTGCTTGTTAGTCTGCCTGTCCAAGCAAATACATTTCCATTGTATTCTCTACTTTTATGTTCCATGAAAAAAAGGCTACATATTTTCAACATTAATAGGAGTGGATGATAACAGAGTTTTCATTTTCAGCTGAATCTCTTAAAGACAAGCATTTTGGATCAAAGTGTTGACATGATCAAAGGATTCCTGACTCAACCTTGTTCAAAAAACCTGATCAGTTCTCTCTACCATTTCCCTGTGCTGTATAAGGCCTTCATAGTCATTAATTAAATACTTATGCTAATAATGAACTCTGTAACTGCAGATCTAACCACCTAGAAAGGGTGTATCAACGTATTGTATTTTACAACATGCCCTAATATCCTTATGTCCTTCATGTTAGAAA
The DNA here is from genome assembly GCF_001515645.1 of Sinocyclocheilus grahami. Classification (NCBI taxonomy): domain Eukaryota; kingdom Metazoa; phylum Chordata; class Actinopteri; order Cypriniformes; family Cyprinidae; genus Sinocyclocheilus; species Sinocyclocheilus grahami. Next base: position 155,235 of record NW_015505531.1, read on the forward strand.
ATGTGTAAATAAGAAGTAGACAGTTTAAATATCACAAACATCAAACACAAAGTCATGCAATATGTCAGTTTAAGGTTTATGAAAATGTAAGTTAATTTTAACAGTCATGTAAGGATGAGAAGCTATTCAATGTGGAAGAGACGTGGTGAAGTGAAAAACTTACCTTAGAAAAAATACTTTCGCCGATATCTTCGGACTGGAGAAGCGCGTGTACTTCAAATTTCCCACGATCGAAGAGGGCGCTAATATGCATGTGCCAAGCAAATATCACAGCTCAGACTTGTTGCGCACACAAGTTAAAGGGGTCATATGATGCGTTTTCAAGTTTTCCTTTCTCTTTGGAGTGTTACAAGCTGATTGTGCATAGATACGATCCCTGAAGTTGCAAAGACTAAAGTCTCAAAACCAAAGAGATATTCTTTATCAAAGTTAAGACTCTGCCACGCCCCTCTAAAACGGCTGGTTCTAACAAGCCCCCACATATCTAGGTCACTATGTGGAAATATTAGCATAATGCCGCTCAAATGTGTACGCAAAGAAAGAAGGCGTGGTTTCAGTAATCACAGTTAGTGTTGAAGCAGCCATGTCAGGGAAACGCTGTGTGTTTCAGTGCGAAAGCAAAAGCACTTTATTTGGCCTTCCGAAAGTAGATGTATTTAGGAATCTTTAAGATCACTTACAACAGAACAGCAATGCATTTTATGGACGACCGTTTCGTGAACCTAGGAGAGGAGGTAATTCTGACTTTGCTAAGACAATCTGGCGCTTCTGAATCAGCTACTGTTTTGTTATTAGTTTAAGTATTTGCTATTGACTGTTCAAATGTGAAGTTTGGCGCATTGTGTGTGTGTGCGTGCATGCGTGTGAGAGAGAGCAAAGATCTGTCCACAAAGTTTATATTTAGAATACATTGCAATCACTCCAAAATAGATGACGGCAACTCACACACCTGCATTAGGAGCTGTACTTCTTTGCGTGCCTATTTAGCCTTTTGCTTTGCTGAAGGATGTGTTCATTACGGCAAACATCCAGAACGCAGCAGCCACGTGGCTTTAAGAAAAGTTTGAACACAAGAAATGGAGTGAAATTTTTCAGAACAGATCATCACGCAAACAGCTTGCAGCACTAGGCCTATTTCGTTGGGTGACAGCTGTTGTCAGCTTGTGTAGTGTGTGACCCCCTGTTGCGGATCATTTACATAGTGTGAACACCACAACGACTTCAAGACAGACAGCAAGTCATGTAGTCTGAACAGCACAGCGATCTGCCGACGTTTAAAGTCGTGTAGTGAGAACATAGTGTGAACTTGGCTTAAATTGAGGATGCTGAAATGTACATAAACAATAAATGAACAAAGGGTGCTTATCAATCTTTATGCACATTGTTACCGTCAGTGTTGGGGAAAGTTACTTTTAAAAGTAATGCATTACAATGTTGCGTTACTCCATAAAAAAGTAACTAATTACGTTACTTAGTTACTTTTTATGGAAAGTAATGCGTTACGTTACTTTTGCGTTACTTTTTAATTCGTTCCGGGTTGATGACGCAGCACGCACAGCCGAAGTAGCACGTCCAACTCAAATAGAACCGAATGAGCCGGTTCAACCAACTGTCGAAGTTTGCCGAGGATTACCGAGGACTCAACAAGAACCGAATGAGCCGTGGCGAAGTTTGCCGGGGATTACCGAAGATTCTGATGCATGAGTTGACGATACTGTGCAAGTCCGAGGCGCGTACTGGAAATATGCTTGTTTATTAAATGGTTATTAATTTACATTTGATTAAAACCTGCAAAAAACCTTTCTGTCGAGTGATGTGAATAAATTTTACAATAGTTTATTGTGCATGCATATTATATTTAAAGTTGCTTAAGCGAAATCAAGGCGTTTATAAGACTGGTTTATTCATTCTTTATACGGTAGACATGTAATATATCTGCGTTTGTGCATCAATGTCTGTAATGTGTGCTGTAGGTGCGACACTTTTAGGAATCTTATCCAAGTTGTAGGCTAGTCAATATTGGTCAGCCAGTCGTATGTATCTGAGGATCCGCGAATGAAACTGTGACCACAAACAACAGTCAGCTGGTCATGTCATGACAACATTCTACATGTAAAACAATAAAGCCTTTTTAGAAGTCCTTATTTCATGTGAGTGCGTGTCATTTTAAGGATTCTTTTCCAAAGTTAATTTTCTTTAGCGCTCTTGCAGCGGGTGCCCTGAAGTGTAGTTTCTCTCGCATCCGCTGGGTGTCTCTCGTGAGTGAACTCGTGAGCGCTGTTTATATGAGCGCGCACGGCCAGAGAAACAGCAGCAGCAGCAGCAGGATGGCGAGCAAGGACACAACACAGAGTTCCCCACGTCCAACGCGAACAAAATCACAATGCGTTGGATTTCTGCGCCTTTTATTTATTGCATTTATTCACGTGGCACAGGCGGACAAACAAGGTAACCTCCTGAAGCGTGTTGTGTGTTTATAGCTGGTTTTCGTGAGTCTGTATGGCTTGTATGCATACCGCGGCTTCACTGCAAGCTAGTAACTGTTAGCTTCGGCGCGTCAGCGAACAAAATCAATATTTAGTCAAGCCTTAAACACAATATTGAAATCACAGTTCTGGCTAGGTTAAGTTAGATGACATGTGACTGCTCATGCTGTTTTTATTTTCTTGACGTAAAGCTGCTGGATAATATTGCTCAGTCAGAGACATTGGTTTAGCTTGAGTATCGAAGCTAACAGGCTTAGTCATATTACATTAGCTAACACATTAAACCTGGCTGAAGTTACTGTCTCTCTCAAAAACCAAACAATGAATAATTACTAAACTCTGACCCATCCAAGATAGGGTTTCACCTTTTATAATAGAACGTTTAATGATTATGTTCACTCCCCATTGGTGGCAAGTTCATGTTTTGGGACTGTTTGGCTAATAAATGCGGGTTTGACACCATGTTTTGCCCAGTAAAAATAACGTTCATAATGTTTCAGACGCCAAAAATGTCATGTTAAAGCAATGTCAACTGGGTAAACGAGTGGAAGGTTGAAAGTATAGTGTTAATGTGAGAGTTTTGTTCCTGAGGCCCAGTCAGTCAGTGACATGTCAACTAACTCCGAGAGGGAGGAGGTGGTGACCGCATACTGCAAGTTCATGCAAGTTTTTACTGTATTTCTTCTTGTTGCTCAAGCACAGTTAAATACAGTAGGTCACTGGGAGTAATTTGTGGTTAAGTAGTGTATTATATAGAAATTGAGTTGTCTGATTGCATTTGAGGGGTTCAGCATATTGGATAAAACTTAGAGGTCCTCAGACATGACACTGTAAAAAGTCTTATCAAAGTGCGGAACACTTGGTACACTTGCAAGTGAAATAGTCAGGGTTGCGTTGCACTCCCAATCCAAATATCAACCCCTTGACAGGGCAGATAGTAAATCCAGTCCTTGTTTATTATTTGACTGTTTCTTAACTAGTTTATTACGTGTATTGAAATGACTCTTGAGTGTCAACAGACAATTAAAGGGTTACTTCACCCAAAAATTCTGTCATCATTTACTCACCCTCATGTGTGTGTAAACCTCTTTAAGTCTTTCTTCTGTAGAACAAAAAAGAAGATGTTATGAATAATGTTGGTAACCAAACAGTTTTGGTGACCATTAAATTCCATTGTATGGACAAAAAACAATCAAACAATAATTTCAGAAAAAAGTTATACGAGGCAACATGAGGCTGAGTAAATGATGACAGAATTTTTATTTTTGGGAAAAATGTCCCTTACTTATCAGTGGTCGAGTCGACCAATGTGGGCTTTACTGTAACCAACGTCAGTGTCTATAGAACATTTTGACTCACAGTATGTAATTAATGCAAAACACTGTTACACATTTTGTTACAACTGTAATTGTTCTCTTGGGCTGTGATCCTGTAATAGGGTTTTCCTCAACTATGCACAGTGGGAAACTTTATAAAATCAGTTAGAAAAAACATTTAAGCCAATTTTGCTCAGTTCTAGAGTTGGCATAGTGTTTTGGCTTTTTAAGGAAGAATCATCCATTGACAAGATTGTCAGGAGATTTTGTAACATGGGGAGGAAAACAAGGAGACAACAATTAATCATCTTGGCCAATGACTATTTATCACTACTTGTGTCGTGTAGGTAGTCTCATTAGTTAGGGATAGCAAAAGCACAACATGCTCTAAATGCTTGAAAGCTGTAGATCATTGAAGATGTGTGATCTTTGCCCTTCAGAGACAACATGTTTCTTTTCTCCGTAATCCCTGGATTACTTTGCCTCTTTTGCTTAGACAGTGGGGCAATCCAAAGGTGATTTTAGGTCTTAGATGTGTGTTTGCACCGTAGTGAGTTTTTTTTTTTTTTTTAGGTTGGTGGTTGTCAGAAACGGATGTTGATTAAAATCAAAAATCTAAAGCTTAATTTGGGTTGAATGAGATCCATTATTTTTATATTATAATGTCAGTTATTCAGATCTTGCAATTGTAAGTTCAGTGTTTTCTTGTGAATGAGAAATATTGATGGTCTTTGCCAGATGACAGAGTAATAAGCCTATTTCTCACTTCTTTCTCTTTGGAAGTTTTAAATGGACCTAATAGCTACAAAGAGACCACACAGAGGCTTCAGCAGATGGGTTAGTGCTTTTTGTGAAGCACGTGAGAGTTAAGTGTTCTCACTCTTGCCTGGAAATGAATGCACCACTATTTAATTTACTGTGTCAACCCAGTTATTGACTGGAGGGACTCACTGAGCACATGGAGTGTTTTTTTCCCTTGTTTTTAAGCAGGAATGTTCTTAACCCCTTGGTTCCTCCTTCCAATGAGACAAGAATCCACTTGGCATGTGGCAATAAAATGCTGACTGGAAAATTTGCAATGACAAGCATGTGTTTGTTTAGGAAGTTATTAAGATGCTATGATTGCAACAACAATGAATACCCAAAATGCATAATATAGTATACTGTAGTAATATGTTTTTATAATATGACATCTTAAAATATATATTTATACATATTATATTAGTGGTCGACCGATATATCGCCAAGGCCGATACATTTTTCTGCCTGGCCGATGTGTTCGAGGCGGGACTTTTATTTTGAACGTGAGCACACAGTGCTCACATTCTCCCTCTTCTTTGTTTGTTGTTGTCAACAGTTCTACCTAATACAGATAGAAGTCTGTCTAATAATCAGATATAACTGTTGAACAACTGAATTAAAAGGTATACAAAAAGTATTATAACGATTGCTTTTATATTATTAGTAACAGAAAGGCAGACATAATACTTTCTCGTTTGCCGTCAGCATTCAGCAAATACGCATATCATTTAAACAAACCTATAAATGACTAATGAACATTTCATTTCACAAACCTTGCAGACTTCGTCGAATCCAGCTGTGATATCTTGTGAAGTGTGCATTTGTATATTGCCTGATCGTGTGTGCTCTGTGTGACAGTCGATCCGTGCAAATTGAATCCGGACAGGAGGAGAGTTCAGCTTCACTGGAGACACGCGATCAACTTTAAACTCGTTATTTCAAACTATGCTGATTTATGCATTTGCGCACTGTCATATTAATGTAAATTATATCGGCTTTATATCGGCCATCGGCCACCCTGCTCTCTAAGATATCGGCATCGGCTGTCAAAAAATCCAATATCAGTCGACCACTATATTATATATATATATATATATATAATTTATTTATTTATCCATTTACATTACTGTTCAAAAGTTTGGTCAACAGTAATATTGTGTAATATTGATGAGTTGAGTTTGATTAATGAGATTGATTGAGTTTGGTTAAATAGTTTGATGAATGATTTGATTAGGCTACTATTGATTGATTAATATTAATAATAAATTGTATTCATATTACAATTTAAAATAACAGTTTTCTAGTTTAGTTTAATATTTTTTTTCTCTAATGGCAAAACAATTTTCAAAGTCCAATACTTTAATTTTTAGTGTTACTTAAGAAATAATTATAATATGCTAATTTGGTGCTCAAGAAACCTTTATTATTATTTGGAAATGGTTGTGCTGTTAGTTTGTGTGTGGAAAGTGGAAGAGTTTTCTCCACCAGTTTGATCAATTTAATTTTGCTGACTAAAAATATCAGTTTCTTAAAAAAACTTTATTTGCAATGGCATCACTGCATGCTCATGATCATATGTATATACAGTAAAATTAATAGACAAAAATACATATATAAATAAGTAAATCCAAAGATTGAGTATTGTTCACATGAATTAAAAACCAATACGTTCATATTACTTGGTGGAAAGCATACTATGTAAGATGAGTTTTAATTATTTTAATGTCTCGCTACTCAACAGTTGCTCGTTTTTATATTCTGGTTGACTTCATATAGTATTGTGACATATGGTTCTGCAGTTATAGTAGCAGAATTTATGTCCAGAGGTCAGCACGCGTTGAAAATCAAAATGTAAAAAATACATCTCTCTCTCTTCCGAGATCTCTCTGCTCAACAGATGCCGGAGCGATGACAAGGGAAATGGTTGATGCTTGATCGAGAGATGCTCAATTGCTGTTGCATAATTCTGTTCATTTGTGCAATAGCACATAGTGTTCTAGTTTTTCAAGGCCTAGATCTCACTCAGCATTATGGTCTTCAGTTAAGCATGAAACGTTTAAACATACAAATGGTTCTGTGATTGATTTGCTCGCTTTCCAGTGCTTCTTTCCAGTCTTTTCCGCTTGCTTCTTTCCAGTGCTGCTGTGATTGAGTGGTATTGCAGTCAGTGTCTCATGCGATGGCCTCAACTACAGTTGACAATGGATAGTCTGTGTTTGGCTTAAAGGAATCCATCAAAGGTTTGTGTACATGAGCAAGAGTTAGTTTCCGGAGTAACGTGATGTTTTTGCTCATTCAGCAGCACCTGGCTCCCTCCCACTGGTTCTCTACAAAGCCAATGAAGGTTCTGACACGCATTCCTCGCAATACAACATCCATGATTGTCTTTTGGCATTTAAAAAGTAGGCCTATGTGTAGAAGCCACCTTTGTTGAAAGGAACACAAGCATTTGCTACATTTGTTTGGTATCCCTTTGGATGATGTGGTGTTGTTAAAGTGTTTGACCAAGCATAGAATTCCACTAAACAAGCTCTTCAGGTGTAGGGATTTGTAATAAAAATATCTCTGTGTAAAGATGCTTTTAAACATAGAAGTGCCAGACTCTTTCTGGCAGGCATCACTCACACACTATGGAATCTTTTTTGAATCTGATATTTATTTAATAGATATATTAGTTTAGCGCTTCTATGAACAGTAATGCTGTGTAAGCAAATGAAGAGAATGCAAGCACACATATGCTGTAAAGCTTCTTTCTCAGTCAGAGATAGTTTTTTATGCAATGTTAAGAATAAAGCTTGCCCATAATAAAAATGTATCTTACACCTGAAATGAAATCTTATTTTCAATCGCAAAAGACCATTCTTAATGTGTTAGAAGTTTTATGCACAACAAGTAAAATTACAGCTTCTATGCACAGAATGATTAGTTTAGCGCTTCTATGAACAGTGATACTGTGTTAGTGCTTCTAAGCAAATGAAGAGAATGCAAGCACACATATGCTGTAAAGTTTCTTTGTCAGTCATAGATAGTTTAATGCAATGTTTGTAGATGGACAGTTTGGTAATGCAACCCTTGCCATTGCAGTATCTTGCCACAAATTTGACTGACAACTGCGCAGCAATACAATACCAGTATTGAAGTATTCATAAATAAGAGAAGTTTATTCAATGCATAAGGCAAAAATATATTATATTAAAAACTATTGTTGCAATTTCTGTAGAAATTTTGAAAAATACTGTGATCTGTAACTTTAATGCTTTTTTCTTTTTTGACCAATGAATCCTGCTCAAAATTCAAGTGTAGGGAGGCAGAGAGAGAGAGTTTGTAACCATAACTGTGCAAAAGCATACAAAAATAATTTACTGTTAATCGGCAGTTCCTGTAGACTCGGGTGTCTTAACACCCCATCTTTTTCACACTCCAAAAATCACACTTTTTGACTCCAAAAATCTAAATTGATGGGAATTGTTCCAATTGACTCTCAACTCAAGATTTAATGAATGTTTATTGATGACATGAACTCCACACTTCTCTAAGTTAATTATATGATGTAACATGGTGTGGTGTGGAAAGTAATGCGTGTTTTGTGTACATATGAAAGTGTATACGAGGGAGCATGACCGGCCTCTATCACTATAAACTTCACTAGAGTTACAGAACTGCAGACTAATAATAGCACTTTGAGTAGACTGACATGAAGCTGAATATGAGAACACAGGAGCTCTGGGAGGACTTGCCATTAGCCATCTGTTAATCTGTAGAAAATCTGCTTCTACTCAATGGGCTTCTGATGTTTTAGTATAAGCACAAGAAAAATTTCATTAGCTGGCAGTATGAATGTCCCTTCACACTTTTATGGTAGGCTTATCTTTTTTTTCTGTGCCCATACTTGTGCATTTACTGTCATCAGTGGTTCTCTTTCAAACAATCGCTCGGTATCTCACTATGGGAACGCTCCCAGCCATGATAGACTACGTCTGTTCAAAGGATGAACCAATCACAGCTCATGACAAGGAGCCCACCCCCTCCCTATATATACAGCTGTGATCCCTGAAACGGCATTCTTGTTCTCTTCCCAGTGAAGACTTTCAGCACCTAGGCTGCGCTGCTTTCAGTTCGTAGACGTACTGTCAAGGTTGACATTGCCAAATGCAGTGTAGTCAAGGAGAAAATCTGTTGCAGATTTTCTGCTCGTTACTGAGCTTCTTTGCTTTGCTGTTATTAGCAGTGTTTCCTATCCTAGCTAATGCGTTAAGACGAGCTAAGTTTAGGGGATATTTAACTCACCATGTCGTGTCCAAGGTCGCCGCAGAGAGAGGGAAGGATGCATCTTCTCGCTCATGTCCGGCAGCATGTGGATTCACGATCTCGGGTAGGGATTCGCATCCGATGTGTATTGCATGCATGGGTGTCAAGCATGCCCAGGCTGCGCTGGCGTATGTGGAAAGTGGCTCCCACTGTCGTGTAATGCCGGCCAGGATACTAGAGAGAAGGCTTCGAGTGGCGGCATCTTCCAAAGACGAGCCGGTTCTCTCCGCTGTCCCTCCTTCGGCAAAGGGTTCCCAAACCTCTCCCCCACGTTTTCTTTCTTCGTGGGGGAATATTATAGATTCGGAGTCCCCTGAGTTTGCACCGCTTTTCAACCAGCAGTTGCTGGTGAACGGCAATGAGGAAGATGCTAGCTCGCCTCCTCCGAGATGAGCCGGATGATAAGGAGGATGATGCTATCCTGTCTGCAGCCCAAGCGTCCAGGCCGGTGAGCATGCAGAGTGGCGATGTGGCGTCAACGGTGGTGGATTGCAACCTAGGCGAAGTCTGTAAACGCGCTGCAGCTAAGCTTGGCATTGCTTGGCCTGCAACTCCCGGGGATACGCGAGTTAAACGTGATATCTATGATGGGAAAAGGCTGCCTTTCCGCCTTCCCCCAGCAAAACAACTGCTTCCCACTGTGCCGGCGTGTATAGCAGAGAAGATGCGGTCATGGGATAAACCCTTTTCTCATTGCATGCCCGTCTAGGGTGTCTCGAAATGAGTAAGATGAAGGGGCTTGGGCTCTCTAACCCTCCCACGGTTGAGCAGTTAGTGGCTCACCACCTGCATCTGAACAATCTCTCATCGGCCAGCCCCTTCCTTCCTGGGAAAATGTAACTCTTCACCACTTCCATGTACCAGAAAATTTACAAGTCTTCGGCACTAGCGGTGACGGCACTAAATGTCCCTTAATTGTTGATGGCCTATCAAGCCGAATTACTGGAGGAGCTGGATACGCAGCTGGACGCAGGTAATCCGAACCCAGCGGTCTGGGAGGAGATCTGCAACATAACTGATCTCAATCTACGCACCTCACGTGGTGCGGTGCAAAGCTGCGGCCGTACCATGGCTCTCGCCGTTGCGGGAGAGAGGTCGTTGTGGCTAAATCTCTCAAGCATTGGGGACAGAGGGAAATTGGATTTTCTTGACGCTCCCTTAGATTAGAGCGGGCTGTTCGGCCTGGCTGTTGCGGCGATGAGACAGAGGTGCGACCTCCAGAAGAAGGAAGGAGAGGCATTTGACATCTGTCTCCCACATAAAAGAGCATCCTGTCCTCCTGTTCGCGGTGAGTGATGTTCTCTGCTTTTTGCTAAGCTTACTGAACAATGGGAGAGCGTTCTCAACTATTAAAGTTTACCTGGCTGCTATTTCCACTTGCCATGTAGGTTTCGAAGGAGTTTCAGTGGGTCGGCACCCTCTTATATGTCGTTTTATGAAAGGAGTGAGGCGTTTGAGACCAGTGTCGAAGTGGCTGGTCCCGTCATGACATTTGTATTTGGTCTTGAATGCTTTAACTCAGGCCCCGTTTGAACCTCTGGAGAGTGTTCATATTAAGCTCCTATCTTTGAAAACGGTCTTACTACTTGCTTTAGCCTCAGCTAATCGAGTGGGGGAGTAACATGCCTTGTTGGTTTATCAAGCATGTCTAAATTTTAGTCCGGATGAGAGCAAAGTTACTCTGCTGCCAAACCCGTCTTTCGTTGCCAAAGTCAGTGATTCAGCTTATAACTGCTCTGCTTTGGAGTTGCGTGCTTTTTACCCTCCTCCATTTTCTTATTCAGAGGATAGGAAATTGCACACTTTGTGTCCTCTACGAGCGTTACGCTATTATGTAAACAAGACACGATCCTTCAGAAAGGATGATCAGCTATTCGTTTCATGGGCCACTCATTGTAAGGGTAAGCCGATCTCCTCACAGCGCCTCTCCCTCTGGATGGTGAAGTCGATTGAAATAGCCTATTCATCTATGGGTCTTCATTCCCCAGAGGGCCTTAGGGCCCATTTTACACGAGGTATTGCTATCTCATGGGCGTTGTTCAAGGGGATTACAGTGGGAGATATTTGTGCGGCGGCTAGTTGGTCTTCCCCACATACAGTGGGTACGGAAAGTATTCAGACCCCCTTAAATTTTTCACTCTTTGGCTGTATTAGATCAAAAGGGTGCTTCTACTAAATACTGAGCAAAGGGTCTGAATACTTAGGACCATGTGATATTTCAGTTTTTCTTTTTTAATAAATCTGCAAAAATGTCAACAATTCTGTTTTTCTGTCAATATGGGGTGCTGTGTGTACATTAATGAGGGAAAAAAAATTACTTAAATGATTTTAGCAAATGTCTGCAATACAACAAAGAGTGAAAAATTTAAGGGGGTCTGAATACTTTCCGTACCCACTGTGCATTTATCAGATTTTACCATATTGATGTCACTGCGCCTTCATTGGCTCATGCGTTTCTTAAAGTTGGCTCTTTGGAGAATTGAAAAGTTATCTTTCTTCCTTTTCGAGTCTGTTAGGCGGCTTCGGAAAGCATGCGTTACGGGAGTTGGCTGTATCATTGCCATAGTGAGATACCAAGCGATTGTTTGAAAGAGAACGTTAGGTTACTTGCGTAACCCCGGTTCTCTGAGAACAGAGCAAGGTATCTCACCAAGCTTTCCCACTCGCATAACACTGGGGAAGAGTGTGCTTAGAATGCCGTTTCGGGGATCACAGATGTGTGTATATATAGGGAGGGGGTGGGCTCCTTGTCATGAGCTGTGATTGGTCCGTCCTTCGGACAGACGTGGTGTAATTGGTGGTTCCATAGTCTATCACGCCTGGGGGCGTTCCCATAGTGAGATACCTCGTTCTGTTCTCAGAGATCCGGGGTTACACAAGTAACCTAACGTTTCCTGTTTGAAGTATATTGATATTACATTGATAAAGTGATGAAGCTACTAACATAAAAACATCAGAAATCAGATTAAGGCAAACTTCATGTTGACCACATCAATTTCTGACATTTCCATTTCTGTTTTGCTTGCTCTTTTGCTGTTTCCTGGCCTCAAAAACGGTTTCCAGGGAAGCCGTGGCAACAATAGCTTCTCTTACATAGTAATGCATGAGACAGTGAAGTATCTGATACACTCCCAGAGAGCCACTTGCAGACACTGAGTACTCAAATCATCAATAGCATTGTTTGCTGATATCCAAACCTCATTGGAATTTTGTCTGTCTGTCTACAGCTTTCATACAGTCAGACAACATCCTGGAGGTACTACACTTTGGGGAAGGAGGCCTCTTCCAGGTATGTTTTTGTGAGTCTGATAGCTGATAGAATGAAGCTTGCATTGCAGTATAAAGGCCATAGGAAATTCCTCAAACACCATTTTGGATGAAATGTGACTACATGCACTTATATTTGCAAAGCTTGTTGTCAGTAAATGACGAAAATATCAGGGTTGTCACAATTAGTGGATGATAATGGACGCCCTTATTTGAAAGATATTGAGGCAAATCAACAGAAAAGAGTTCAATTAAGAAAACGAAAGTTGTTAGTCACTTAAACGTGAGAAGCTTTGCGCAGCAACAGAATTAGTAACACTGTGTCTGTCACAGTGAAGTGTTGTGAAGCTGTTGCAAACAGAGTAAAAGAATCAAATCAGTAGTTTTCAAAGTCATATTTTAATATTAAAATTACTATCAATTACCTTAATTTTCTGTAAGTTATACAGTACATGCACTCATAATGATTTTGCAAAAGTAGAGTGTGATGAGGGAAAAACAGTATATCATCTTTGTCTGGATACACAAAGCAACTGGTGTAATTTAATGCAATCTGATGAACAAACTGATGATCTTATGAGACAGTCTTTCAAAACTGCTTTTAAATGATCTTGCTAAATCTGTGTGAGCAGTTATTGATTTGCATCTGGGTAACTTTCTGATCTGCATGATATCATTGCTTTTTTGTCTTGTCTCACTTTCTGTATTGGTAAGGGTTATGAGACTTACATAAGTGTAATTAATTTATTTTTGGAAAATAAAAAGTTTGTTCTTCCCTTTCTGCAAGAACAGAATTGTAGGAAACACTTTAAACAATTATATAAATTGAATGAACCACTTTTTTGGTACTCCAGTTGTCTATAATTTAGTTTTTACTCGGTTAATGAGAGGTTTGCAACAGCTTTAAAGGCTTTATCAATTTAATATTTTAATTATATTTTAAGTCTTTGTAAAGGCTTCTTTCTTTTTCTAGTACTGTATGTGTCATTCTTTGCAGTACATTGGTTAATTAGGCTTTAAAAAGGTGTGACAGCCTAAATGATGTTTTCAAATGCCTTTAATTGTCCAATAAACTATTCACAAATGTTATAAAATATCTGAGCTATTTTGAAAGCATACCTGTAATAGTCCCTTGAATGGGACTATGAACACTATGATCTTAGTGGTTTTGTGTACATGTGAGTTTGGACTATTGTGGAAATGTTAAGGTTTATAAATAGACTAGACTGTACTCTCCATCCAGTTGTTTCCTTCTTATTTTAGCCCTACAGAAGTGAACCTCAGTGAGAACGTCTCTAAGGTTGACTTTTGAGAGTCTGATGCACACAAAAATGTGTTTGACCTAGACCTTCTGTCATTATAACTTGCTCTTTCTTCTTTAGATATCCTGCATGTTAGTACTAATAACTTTCAGAGTCTAATTTAATTTCTTTTCTTTTTACAGACAGAGTCTGATATTGATCTTAGCTCATATCGTCAAAAAAGGTAAGGTTTTAAATTTCATACACCCAAAGATTTTCTGCATGCATCGTTTTGGACGTGCTTGGCCAGAGTCAGCATATAGTTTATATTAGATTGTCCAAGAAACATTTGTTCAGTACTTAACGAGACATGTGAACTAAATATTCCCACTAAACTATATGTTCCTGTGCTCAAGGACAAACAAATGAGCCAAAAATACAAGCGTCACAAGCTGTCATTTCATCGGACTTCCTATGGATGTCAAATGATTTAATCAGATTTAGATACTCTTGGTGGTCATTGGCATTCAGTAAATTGTTGCAAAGCGGAGTGAAGGGAATGAATTAATCAATGGATGAATGAACGGTGTGTCTTTGCTGTGGCATTTTAAGTACTTCAGCAGTGATTTTACTCTTTGGATCAGAGGTGAATTGGGTAAATATCTTCCATCCCAGTAAACACTTCTCATAGCGAGTTTATGAAATTACAAAACACTGTCCTTTTAAGTTTGTAAGCAGAAGAACTGGTATAAAAGAGCAATGAGTCAGAAAATATATTGTTCTCTTAAAAGACCAGAGGAATTTTGATGATCACATTTCCTTTTATAAGTTATAAGTTATTTCAGACTTGTTTTGAACTAATTCCAGTAGATCAACTTTTTGTGTACTAGGTGGCCTGTTCATTTGCTCAACCAATCAAAGCTTTCCAGCTTGAGGGATTGGCCAGCCTACTTATCTGTATATGCTTGCGGTGGCTGGATTTCATTGGCTGATTGTCTGCATTGTGACTTGTCATCTCCGTTGCAGGAGAACACACCCTTAGTCAACACCATCAGCATGTCACATACAGTTTAGTGTGCATGGCCAAGTGTAGCGCAAGTGAGAAAATGAGGAAGCAAGCAAATGCCGTTTGGTATATTTTTATTACAAGAATGAATAACTTTGTGATTTAGTGCTAATAGACTTGGAGTGTTTCCTCTTTTGCTGATGGATGGACAGATTTTCTGTTGTGTTTTCAGATCTAGTATTGAACTTTGTCTACTGATAATGTTGTCTTTATTGCAGATCTTCATGTTTTTTTTAAAGCACGCCACCAGACACACACAGTTGGGAAGTGGTTGACACTATTTTAGCTGTGTTAGGAACTTTGTTGCAGCTCTTTTTCTGTGGTTTGTGCCACCAGACCAGTAAGCCTAGTTTAATGCCTTGAGACTTTTCTTTATATTTGATCACAAGGCATTAACTATGTCTGATCACTCCCCACCAAAAGATTGTAAGACATGTTTTATGTCTCCTTAAAATATCAAATTGATGTTGATCTACTGATGGTGTGGTTATTTCACTGTTTAGCTTTTTTTGTCGTTCATTTTGTCTAATCTCTGTAGCCAGAGGTCATGCTGACACTGTTTGAGTCAGGCTTTAAAATTATCCACATTAGTTCATAACAGTGTTTGTGTTATCCTTATGCAAGCTGCAGTAGAGAGATTCACAAGATACAGACTCTATTTCTCTTGAACACATTGCCGTGCAACCTGACGCGCCACTTTCTGTTGTTAATCCACAAATATGCTGTGAGCCTTGCTTCTGAGTGACAATGTCTTTAGTCAAGTGGCAAGACTAATTTGTCTGTCATTCTGACACTCTCAGGGTTTGAGAGCCATTGTAAGTTTATTTTAGTAGTTTAACATAAGCTTTGCCTCATTCGCAGATGTTTGGGGCCTTGTATACGAGTCAAACTGTTTTAGAATGTGTTACCCCTCTATGAAAAATATTAGTTATTGTAGTAACTTGCCAGTAGAGAGAGTGATGAATAGTTCTATTGTAGAGTTTGCAGATTAGGGCTAGTTCAAAGTGTTGAGTCTGTTGTCTAGTCTAGACATAAAAAATAATGATTATATTTAACAGTAATTTGTTATAATGTTGTTGTGTTAAATTATTTTAAATGTAATTGTTATTTTTTTAAATAATGTTTATTATTATTGATGATAATATTAATCAATAATTAATAATAGTGATAACAATCATCATCATCAGATCAGTAAAATATATGTGTGTGTATTAGGGGTGTAATGGTACACAAACATCATGGTTTGGTACGTACCTCAGTTTTGACATCACGTTTTATAATGTTGTTGTGTTAAATTATTTTAAATGTAATTGTTATTTTTTTAAATAATGTTTATTATTATTGATGATAATATTAATCAATAATTAATAATAGTGATAACAATCATCATCAGATCAGTAAAATATATGTGTGTGTATTAGGGGTGTAATGGTACACAAACATCACGGTTTGGTACGTACCTCAGTTTTGACATCACGTTTCGGTACAGCAGGGGGGCAAACTAAACCTTTTTTTTTTTTAACTAAACAGTGGTTTACTGACCAAATTGCTCTTCAAATAAATTCAATTATAATAAAATTTTTCTAAGGGATAAAAATCTCTCTCGGCTTATGCTCTAAACTTTAGGGAGCTCATTTATATTACTATAAGAATCCCCGACAAAAAACTGCTGCTGCATTCTATTTATGATGTATTGAGACAAATTTCAAATGATTTTCAACGGTCGCTTTGTCGCGTCCAGTGTACTAGACAGACTTTAGCTGTTGCGGCGCAGACACGGTGTTACTCCCCTATCGAGAAGAAACAAAGCAACCTCGGCGTCCGATCGCAGGCCTTCCGCTCCTTGAGTTCTCTCCAGCACTGGAAAGCTGATCCGATATTTACACGGGTCCTACATCTTGCCTTATTTTGTTCCGCAGACGTTTTCCTCTTGTTTTTTATCCGCCATCTCTATCTTTGTCTCTCGGCTCGGCTAATGTCCTGTGCTGTGCACTGAACTCTCTCTCCTCCACATCATGAGTAGACACGCCCCTTACTGCTGATTGGCTACAAGTTTGTTTTGCTACTGGCCCAAATCGGTTTTCTAAAGCGTTTTTGAAAAATCGCTTACCCCACCTTTAAACATTAAATAATTAAGACATCACTAACAGATAAAGTAAAATGTAATGAGTATATTGTCTTAATATTTGGCGAAATGCTCTTCTCTGCACTTAATTTCTCTAGCGAATTAATGAGCTGTGGACACTGATGACTGCCTGAGGTAAATGAAATGCTACATGACATTTTGTTCACAAGCTGTTTTATTGCCGTTGTGACGAGAGGGGTGGGGCCGAGAGCTGTGGGAAAGGAGCGAGGCTGGTGGAGTAAATGCTAATGCGTCACCTGCGCCACTCACCGGTCTCGAGTCCATTAGAATTTAAATTGAAATAAAGGCAAACCTTTTACAATTCCGATTATCTTTAGGACTAAAAGGAGTAGTTTCTTCCACTGTTAGAAGTGTTATCACAGTACCGCTGTGATGTTTTTTTATGTGGATATTGGAACGCAAGTGAAGTACATAATAAAAATTTGCCATTCAAAAATACATCGCAGTGTGACTGGTTGTGGTTGTGGACAGGTGTCTTTTATACTGATAATGAGTTCAAACAGATGCCATTAATACAGGTAACGAGTGGAGGACAGAGGAGTCTCTTAAAGAAGAAGTTACAGGTCTGTGAGGGCCAGAAATCTTGCTTGTTTGTAGGTGACCAAATACTTATTTTACCGAGGACTTTACCAATTAATTCTTTAAAAATCCTACAATGTGATTTTCTGGATTTTTTTTCTCATTTTGTCTCTCATAGTTGAGGTATACCTATGATGAAAATTACAGGCCTCTCTCATCTTTTTAAGTGGGAGAACTTGCACAATTGGTGGCTGACTAAATACTTTTTTGCCCCACTGTATATATTATACTCCCATAGAAACAACCAAGACCTAATTTCAAAGGTGTTTCAAAGCAGTTTCTTCTTAGTGAGTTGGGTCATTTTAGCTTTCCCGTGTCATTTTATTCCCATGATCTTTGAATTGACAACAATCAACAACAATTCGTGCTTCAGCTATTTTTGAAGTGAGTTTGCAGCTACTTGCTAAAAAATATTTCCTATAAGACAAATTTATGCTTATCTTTTCGAAACAATGACAATACCTTAGGCCACGTTAGTTGGTTACACCGTAAAATCACTGATATCTGACCTGAGGGACCATATAATTGATCATAGATTCATTTTATTATTTAGTCTGCCAACTGCAAAATCTTGCCAATATATGAGGAGAATATGGTACAATGGGGAGGGGGAGTGATATTATAGACTTCAAACATAAAATATATGTGTGAATGTGGTTTGGTGTTTGATCCAACTCTTTGAGTCAAAGGCTTGCCCAGTGGAAGGATGTTTCACCTGAACTTTTAATGTTTGGTGTAAACCTGATGCTTCCATGCCAGACAAAGCCTATTTGTTACGGTGTATGTGTAAGTTTGGGTGTTTCTTTCTATTTGCCTGAAGTAAAATAGAGAAGCATCATCTGATCCTTAACAGGCCATGATATGGTGTGTTTTTGGGGGAAGAGAAAAAAAGCACATTGGCTTCCAAGAAATGGCAAAGTATAACAGTTTCCAAAAACATGTTAAGCAGCACTGCGCAACTGTATTCCTCATTGATAATCAGAAATATTTTAGCGTGAAAATTTGCATTTTAGAATGATTTATGAAGCATCATAAGATTCTGAAGTGATGGCTGCTGAATTTTTTCAGCATTTATTTAATATTTCACAATATTATTTTTATGGTGTTTTTGATCAAATAAAGCAGCCCTTGTTAGCATAAGAGAGTTTCATAAACATTAAAAAATCTTGACCCCAAATTTTTGAATGGTAGTGTATTTATCACAGAAAGACCCAACTTTTGATCTACCAAGTACTGAGACAGTTGGGACTTCCTGTTCAAACTTGGCACAAAAGAGCAGAAGAAATGGTCTTTTAGCTTGTGTGCCAGCTGCTGGATGTGTGTGGTAAATACCACATCATCTTGTTTGGCATGGAAGATGAGATAAATAAATGTCTGAGCTAGGCCTGGGCGATAAAACGGTATTGATATTTAGCGACGGTACACCCTCTTCGATAACGATAGAACAAATGTTCGATATAGCGCACAATATAGGCACGTGCTATGAGTGATGCAGACCGCACACACAAACACCTGCTGAATTGAGTGCTGTGCCTGCCTGTGATGAGGAGGTTGTGAATAAAAAAAAAAAAGAATATTAGTCGAATTTAAAATAAACATTTGCATTTGATTGCAAAAATAGTACAATCAAATGTTAGGTGTGCGTCTGGGAGCGTCATTAGTGGAGTGCGAGATGCGGTGATGTAAGTGACGTTGTTGCATTTTAATGTTTTGTTATTCTAGCCCACGAGACGGGCAGTTGTTGTGTTATTCATTCAAAATATTAGAGAAATATAGTTGCTCAATGCGGAGAAGATCTTGATTGGGTTAAAACCGAAACCAAGCCATTCACACAGAATGCATATTCAGCGCATTTTTTAGACGGACCAATATGACTGCTGCACTTGCGTCACACAAGAGATGTATAGAAAGGCATGCTAAGTTAAAACAGTTTAAACTTTTAGAAAACGTGTCACGAATTTGTGGAGGTTTATTCCTTTTCACTGCGTCTCATATGTTTTTAAAGGCAATCAGCGATAGGCGATTCGGCTCTTTGTATTAAGCAATACATAAATACAGGATGCTGTTTTGTTCATAATTGTTTATGCAATTTACGAAATTGTTTGATTTATATGAGTTAATTTAGACGTAATGCATGTTTTTCTTTTTATAGACAGTTATTTCCTTTGCGTTGGCAATTTAATGTGCTGCATTATTTTGCTCATTGCGCCCTCCTGTGGCCTCGGGAAACAAGACAAAAGTTTCCTTCAGACTGCATATAAAACATTGGTAAAGAGATATTTGTTTAATTTTTATTTTGTGTTTGACTGTTAAAACAAAAAAATATTTGTTGTGTGTCTCAATAAATTGGGTTAATTAAAAAAATACAGTGGTTAAATTTAAACAGTTTTTTCTATTGCTCTTTGTTTTAAAAAAGGTTATAAAAAATGTCAATAATTATCGATACTGAACGATATGAAACATTATATTGTTGATACATTTTTTTGCTATATCGCCCAGCTCTAGTCTGAGCTCACACCAAAGGTCATCTTATGAAGACCTCAGTGAGGACACCTCCTTGCTTTGAATATTTTTGATGTGTGGTGTCATCGACCATCACCTTTACACACACACGTGTCCGTAAAACAGCAGGGCATTGGCCTCACTGAAACGTCTAATTAAAGCTTTTAGTGTGTGGGTGCTCACACTCTTGGCAGTTCTAAATTAAACACATCCCACCTGTTCCTGACACCTGCATAAATCAGCTCCTCTCTGCCCTGGCTAATGGATTGTTGCTGACCAGACTTGACATCAGCCGTCGTAAACTTGGTGTACTCTTGGGTACACAAGGTTACAACCCGTTTTAACACCCATTTTGGGTGATACATTTGAAATGGATGATGCTAAAAACAAAGTCCAAAGTTAAACTGGGTCCAAAATGGTTTCAGCTTCAGCCACTTCAACCACGTGATTGAAAAGGCATTTGCGGCCAACCCTAAACATCACTTTTATGTTTAGATTAATATAAAAGGAATATAAATATGAAAATAATGTGCCTATTATTTTACATTTCTTATAGATTTATTTATTTTTTTAACATATTTAGTTTGTTATATTTGTATATTATATTTATGATTATTTTTGCACTTGTAACAGACTGACAAAGTGAGCGATATGTATGGAGTGATGTGTGTAATCTTGTATAAATGTAACCTATTCCATCATTTATTTACAGATAATTCCACCTGGAGGCAACACCTCATTTGATGTGGTGTTTCTAGCTCGAGTAGTAGGGAATGTAGAAAATACCTTATTTATTAACACATCGCATCATGGAGTGTTTACATACCAGGTACATTTCATTCACTTAATAATGTTGTGCTGTGTTTGATGTACAATTTTTAATGCAATGATCCTGAAAGAACTGTTGTTTGATTTTAGGTGTTTGGTGTGGGCATCCCCAATCCCTACAGACTCAGGCCCTTTGTAGGGGCCAGAGTTCCAGTAAATAGCAGCTTCTCTCCACTCATAAGCATCTTCAACCCTCACAGTGAACCACTGCAGGTACACAAAGCACCTCAGCTTACCATAGTGCTCCTATATCATTTTTTTTTTTTTTACCAGTGGGCCATTTTGGCTGTTTGTCTAAATAAATATGTCTGCATCACCTCATGTTTTTTATGGTTTTAGGTTGTAGAGATGTACACCAGTGGAGGAGACCTACATTTAGAGCTGCCTACTGGACAGCAGGGTGGCACCAAAAGATTATGGGTGAGCACTTTTTATTCACACTTCAATGTTGTCATTATTGTAAATCACTGTTGTGGTAGAATGAATTGTTTTCATATGCTACATTTTTGGTGTTCTGTAGGAGATCGCTCCATTCGAGACAAAGGGTGTGATGAGAGCTAGCTTCTCCTCTCGAGATGCTGACAACCACACAGCCTTCATCAGAATTAAAACAAATGCGTCCAACGAGGACGAGTTTATCATCCTCCCTGTAGAGGTTGAAGTCACCACAGGTCAGTTGAAATAACCTTTCTTGATACCATCTGATCTTCTGTACTTCAGCACTGATGTTTTGTGCATTTTCCCAGCACCTGGTATATACTCCTCCACAGAGATGCTAGACTTTGGTACACTTCGATCGCAAGGTGTGCTTTTTCCCTATTTCATTTGATGGTAGCTTGGTAGAACAGCAAAACTGTTTGCAGGATACTGTGGAAAAACTTACAAATATCTGTGTCCTTTCAACTTTACAGATCGACCAAAACAACTGAATTTGCATCTGTTAAATTCAGGAGCAAAAGATGTATCCATCATGGTAATTTGTAGGGCTTGTTTGTACACTACTGTTCAAATGTTTAGGGTTGGTAAGTTTTTTAAAAAAAAAAAATTTTTTTTTTTAAATGACTCTCTTATGCTCACCAAGGCTGTGTTTATTTGATAGAATTGGAAAAATACAGCATAAACAGTAATATTGTGAAATTATTTGCAGTTGAAAATAATTTTGAATGGTAGTGTAAATCTGAAGATCTGGCAAAGTTTTTGATCTAACCAGTGAATAAAATATCCTTTTTAATTCTCTTAATGTGTTTTGTGTTGTATAGAGTGTTAGGCCAACTCCGTCGAATGAAGCGGTCACAGTGGATTTCAAGCAAATTACACTAAAAGCTGGAGAAAGCCGATATACCAAAGTTGCGAGTATTAGTTTTGATGGTAAGTACTAGGGGTGTAATGATTCGCTCGTTTTATCGATGCATCGATTACAAACCCTGACGATGCATATGCATCGATCCTGAAACATGATTTTTGAATCGTGAATCATCGATTTCGGACAGTAATCATTTTAAAATGCTAAGAATCGAATGAATCCCGATTTCTGTACCGATTCAATGCTTTCAAAATATATACACATTAAATTACTACAAGCACGAATTAATGGAGACCTTGAACGGTGTTCGTGCCTCGCATCTCTCCTTCACACGCTCCACTATTTGCCGCCTGTGACGGTCACAGGATTGCGCTCGCGTTCTGTTTGTCTCACTGACACATTTTTTGAGCAGCTGATGTGTGATCACTCCTTAGTACTCGTGACCAGTAATGCTAAAGTGAAGTAGTAGTTTTGCTTTTCTCTGTAGTTTTTCAGTGGCTCTCGATCATACTGACGACATTACCTGAGCAGTCGTAGGTTGCGCATTTATTGCATGAACGGAGCAAAAATGTAAGTGTCTAAAGCATACGCACAGTTCCATTGAATGATAAATGTGTTTTAACAATTTCGTTGAACCGAATGCACGGATGCACAACCGAATGTATCATGAGGTTTATCTGATAATCAGATGCATGAAAGTAGCGTTTGTTGCTATAGCAAACAGACATGGGGTGCGTTTTCTTTCAGAATCCTCATTCGCCGATGGAGAGGAAAAGTTAAATACTATAGCTTTTTTTTTTTTAAATTAATGAAAATGATATAAAGAAGTTTTCGCACTGTATGAGAAGTGTTTTTGCTCTCAAAGAATTTAAGACGTGTCAGGAAATGTCTAATATGGACAAAGGCATCTATATCTGTAGCTAAGCTGAATAAAAAGCAGAATGAACTGGTGAAACGTCAATAAACACAATAAATAAATAAAATGTACGAATGATGCAGTGCTAATTGACATTTATTACAGTACAGAAACTATAAAGTATATTTTCTACCTAATTCTGTGCAGAAAATTGAAATAATTGTTTGTAGTATATAAAACAATCATAAAATTGCCATTAGGAAAACATTATAGATTACAAATGATTGATTATTGTCCAGCAGTGTATTTGATTTCTTATAGCAAATTCAAAGCAAGATAAGAAAATAATTCTGTATATATATATATATATATATATATGCATAGGCCTACATAAAATTATTGTATTCAACATTTCTGTCACTTCTGAAATGATGGCTACGCCCCTGGTGTGACAAAATGTTAGCCTGTACATGATACTTTTAAAACCTTTTTTTATTTATTTATTTTTTTAAATCTTGGCTTATGTACATTTCTACATATGCCATGTCATGCCATAGTATCATTAAACTAGCATCTAACAATGGACAAAAGTGTTTTTTTTTCTCTCTAACCTATGGTTCTCTAACCATAAAGGCTGCTGTGTAATTTGCCCCCTGACTACGTATTTAAAGAATTTAGGGGAAGCATTTAAATGGCATTTGTTGTTTTTTTACATTCCAGCTTCAAAAGCAAGGAGATCAGACCAGTTTTCTGGAAAAATAACAGTGAAGGCAAAAGAGAAAAGCTACTCAAAACTTGAAATCCCTTACCAAGCTGAAGTTTTAGAAGGGTAAGATTTCTTTAAGTTCACTAGTATATATTTACATTTTTGTAACTAGTTCACAATGTACTTATGCTCACCGTTTCCAGGTACCTGGGCTTTGACCATACATCCACCCTGTTCCACATCAGAGACAGTC
This sequence comes from Sinocyclocheilus grahami, assembly GCF_001515645.1. Classification (NCBI taxonomy): domain Eukaryota; kingdom Metazoa; phylum Chordata; class Actinopteri; order Cypriniformes; family Cyprinidae; genus Sinocyclocheilus; species Sinocyclocheilus grahami. The sequence continues at coordinate 178,893 of NW_015505531.1, forward strand.
CTGTAGATCCAGTGGACAGGCCCATTTACCTCACCAATACTTTCAACTTTGCCATACGCATCCACAATGTGTCCCTTCCAGAAGAAGCCAAGACTATGTTCAATGTAAGCAATTATTCTAGCTTCTGGATGTGGGTATTCACATTTTTGTCAGAAGAAAACATCTTTATAGAGTGCTAAATTAATTTTTATAATAATAAATTAATATTGTTTGTTTTGTTTGTTTTTTTGCAGGTGCATAATTTCAGCATGCCAGTTCTTATCCCTGCCCATGAGTCCCGCTATATTTTCTCCCTTCTGTTTCGACCAGTGCGACCCTCCATCCACATCGACAGCAACATTCTCCTCATCACTAATGCTTCTAAATTCCACCTGCCAGTCAGGGCCTACACAGGCTTCTTGGAGGTATGTTAGGAACAGCCTGAGCCTACATGTGACAGACTGTCACTAATGTAACCCAATTATGAATTTCAGACTTTGTGAAATTTAAATGTATAATTTTTGAGATTAATTGGCCATGATTTGTCTTTGCTTTCTTATTTAACAGCCCGTTGTTCTTCCTCCCTGTCTTCGAGATCACATCCTAGACTTTGGAGTGCTTAGTGCTACAGACACCAGCAGTTTGGTGTTTGTGGTGGTCAACAGCAACCCAATTGAGGTACGAGGTCATCATGTTCAGTACAGTGTGACATGTCATTTGGATAAAAATAACAGTTCTGTTGAAGCTTTTAAAGGGGCCATATGATGTTGCTAAAAGAACATTATTTTGTGCATTTGGTGTAATGAAAGGTGTTTATGCGTAGGGCTGTCACAGTGAGGAAATTTCCCTTGCGGTAATTTTGAGTGGCTCAATAGCGCGGTATGTGGTATTACCGCCATATATATATATAATTTGTGTGTATGTGTTACGATCTAACTAACGAGGTCATATTCAGAAGACAATGAAACCGAAACCAAATAGCGTTGAAACAGGAAGTGAAGTTAACAGAATAGGATGACAAAATAACGGTCCACATAACGGAACATAAACCTGCCAATAAGATTGTTAGGCTATCGTTAGCCTATATGTATAACAGTTAGCCTAGTTGTAATCTGATTTTCTAATCTGACTACACAAGAGACTTTCTATTGATATTTCCACCTGTGCCCATTCTAGACGGGCTGTCAGTCAGTGCAGTTACAGTGTTGCGCCACAAGGTGGTGGAACGTAACTGTCATTCAACTACACGTTCAAAAATGCTGATTCATTCATTCAAAGAGACGTAATGAAACACACTGTAGAAATAATTTTAACTTCGAGCGACACTTTAGAAGGCTCAGCTGACCAGCTATGCGTCGATGCTAAAACAGATTTCGCTTTCCTTGGACATGACAACCTATTTTCACAAATATATATGACTCTGCCTGGAGGACAGATGCAAGTAATCGTACTCGCTCAGTCGATCTCTCGGATATAAAACACGCAAAAATCGCGGTTGCTGCGGTTCTTGCATTCCTCTGCGGTTTGCTCGTCAATAGCGCGGTATTGCGGTTATCGTGACAGCCCTATTTATGCGGTTTAAGGTTAAAAAAACACATTATTTTCCACATACTGTACATTATTGTTTCTCCTCTATGCCTCGCCTTTCTGAAACATGTCGATTTTTACAAAGCTCATCGGTCTGAAAAGCAAGGTGTACTGTGATTGGCCCAGCTATCCAGTGCGTTATGATTGGCTGAATACCTCAAGCATGTGACAGAAATGTTACGCCCCTACCATATTGTGATGATGCCCTGTCAGGCCGGAGCGATGATTCAAAAACATGAAAACCCATTATAAACAAGGCATTCGTTACATCCAGTGGGGACATAATTATTGATTATAATGACTTGTACTGTCTTTTTACGCGTTGCGTTGCATCGCGCCACGTAAACATAAAACCATGTCTGCATTTATGATCGGAGAAATGACAAACACCTACTCTTCACTGCCCAAAACACTCGCTTTAAATATAAAAAATATAAAAACTCTTTAAATATAAAAAAAACTTACAATCTGTGAGTCAGAACAGCCGGCATTGTAGTCTACTCTACCAGGATCAGTAAACAGTCCTCCATAAAATGTGCTGCACACATCTGAGTATTTGGGTTGAACTGTTCTGGAACAGTGTTGTAAATACAACTTAACCACTGATTTCTAGTCGTGTCCATTTTTGGAAAGCTAAGTAGTTGCGCTTTCACAACGAAACACAGCGTCACACACGGTGGCCTAGAGTGAGGAATGGCCGGAGGGCTAGAGTGAGCAGAGGTAGTTGGCTTGAGAACGGCACGGCCCGCGGATTTGCCGAAGGAGGCTTGCGGCAACCACATGTGACGACCCCGGGATGGACTCTAGGTATGTGGGGGCGTGTTAGAACAAGCCGTTTTAGGTAGGTGTGGCTGACTCTTAACTTTTATAAAGAATATCTCTTTGGATTTGAGACTTTAGTTTGCAACTTTACAGATCTTCTTTATGCACCAAGAGCTTGTAACACTCCAAAGAGAAAGGAAAAATTTTAATTGCATTATATGACCCTTTTAAGACATTACTGAAGTGAACAGTGATGTTGATATGGCTTTGTCTTTATAAATACATTATTGAGAATTTATGGAAATCATATATATTACAGAGATTTCTCTGTCCTTACAGTTGGAGATAAAGTCATGGTTGGTGACAGGAGACAGTCTGTCAATGGAGTTACTTAGCACCGAAAGAGGGAACCGAAGTATAGCACTGAGCAGAACACAAGAGCTCCAGAAGACATCAGCAGCCCAATACAAAACCGTAAGAACCGTCTTTACTACTCCTTTACTGTCCGTTACCAAAACTTGTAAATGTGTCATATCAGAGTCATTTTCTATGTAATGGACAGCATTACACGGGGCTTAACTTGTCTTTATGCTGGAATATTCGCTAACAAAGAATAATAACTGTATTTCATAATAAATATCTGATAAAAGTATTTATAATCCACATACAAAATAGGGGACGCTGGGCAATATTGGAATTTGTATTCAAAATTATGTCTGTTTGTATTTTTATACGAAATGTAAAGAAATTGACTTGCCACCTGAAATGAGACACTCCCCTACAATAAACGTTGATTAAATTTTATTTTACGAAACCGTTATATATGTATTATAAATATTTTATGATCTTTATTTATGTCAGTGAAAATAATGCAGATATTAAAGATTGGAAACGTAATTCATAATCAAGAGGAGCCATACATGGCTATCTCAGTGTACAGATTGGATTATATCTGCAGGCAGTCATAGGACTTCCGGTGGATTCTTTGCATGTCCGTACTTGTGGTAAAATTGCAGAAGTGTTGCAAGATTTATGGTTTTGGATTACTGCAAGCAAAGGTTTTATTTTAGACATTTTTCATTTTTTAAAGACCCAAAGTAAGACCCAAAGCAATGTAAACCGAATGGGACAGTTCACATAGAAATGTTTCAGTTAGACTGTTGTCTGTTGTATACTTAAGAATACAGTTACACTGGAGTATGTATGTTTATTTAGGAAAAGCAGGAAGGCTACAGAACTGTCATTTGTATGTGTAGGTGTTCATAACTCCATATTGCATGTCTGTTTTCTCACAGGTCATTTTAGCCTCAGGCTACTACGCAGCATTTAAAGTCACTTTGGTAGCTAAAGCTCTAGAGGGAGTTTATGATGGAGCAGTACATATTACAACAGACTATGAGGTATGTGTTTCATCCAGAAAACAGGAAGGAGGCAATTGAAACTGAACGTTCAAGCTACTTGCAGTCATTTAATGTAGAGAGGGACACCGATCCTCTCAAATGGTGGAAGGAACATGAAACACTCTTTCCAGCTCTGAGCCACTTGGCAAATAAGTATCTTTTGGTACCAGCAACCAGCAACCAGTTCCCCTTCTGAAAGGGTATTCAGTTGCAGTTGTGACATTGTAACCTGCCACAGGGCATCCCTGAAGCCTGAAGCTGTTGCACAAAACCTGTAAGATATATATATATATATATATATATAGATAGATATATATATACACACACACACATACACCTTTTTTTTTTCTTTTTTTTGTACACACACATGCACGCGCATATATATATGAAAATATAAATAACACTGTGGCAACAATCAAACAATGCTTTCCAAACCTTCAGTTTATCTGTGTCTATTTCAGATATTAACCATCCCTGTAAAGGCTCTCATAGCGGTAGGAACATTAAGCTGTTCACCCAAACAAATCATTCTTGTATCTTTGCAATCATTTGCAATCAAGTCAACGATATCGCTGGAAATGAAGTGTAGTAAAGTATTGTATCTTTGATGTGATTCTCTTGTTTGTTTAGGGTTGAAGCTTTCTTCGAAGTGAACACAGATCTGCAGAAGAATGTGCAGGCCAAAATCTTAGCGCAGCTCACATGGCCCTTGCTGGTTAACTCATCACAACAGATTTATTTTCCTCTCACAAACACCAACAGCTCATCGGTGAGTGTATACACACTGTATGTCGACCGATTGATCGGTTTTGCCGATTAATCGGCACCGATAGTTGATTGCCGGATCTATCGGCTATTGGCAGAAATCCATGCCAAATTGTTTTTCTGGGTTTCGTCCGTTGCTGGAGCGGCTGAGAAGGTCCACTGTCATTAGACAGTACAAGAACAGCCTCTAGAGGCGGAAAACACCATGTGCTGTTTGTTTTGACACATGACACTGTGTGCTGCACAGAGCGGGACAATTCAGATGCGGATTTAAAACGAACAACAAAATGGTGTGTATACAGTATACTATACTGCATGTTTTCATCATTACTACGCAGTGTTGGGCAAGTTACTTCCAAAATTGAATACATTGTATATTACTTAATACTGTCTTTTGAAAGTAATTAGTTTCATTACAATATTACTGTCTCTGAATTGTAATGCGTTACACTACATTTGAGTTACTTTCACTTTCAAGCACAAACCGCAATTACATTCAGAAATTATAGCGGTAAATAAAGCAGAATGTTATAAGCCCTAATGTACAAACTATAAACACAGCAGCTAGCCTATAGGCTATATTAGTTCTCACTCCACAACAAATCCTTCAATGCTATGACCTTTATGTAGATATTTAAAGATTGCCATCTTTAAGCATGACTTTTGAAATGAAATAGTAACACTTTACAATAAGACTCCATTTGCAACATTAACTAAGGTTGATAAAAGCTGTTAGAAGTATTGTTCCTTGTTAGAGTGTTAATTTTGACATTTACTATTATATATTTTTTTATTTTAAAGTTGCTTCAGTAAACATTAATGAACTATGAACTAACTTTAATGATCAGTATATAATTAACATTAATATTTTTTATTCATTTAGAAAGTATGGTTCAGTACAGTTTCTTTTTAATATTAAAGCACTACTTTAGTTTTCGTTTAGTATCCATTTAAAAAACTATTCGTTGATTTATTGGTAAAATCCACTATCGGTCGATAGAGGTTGACCGAAATGAGTTTTTCACTGGCCGATGCGATATTTAGAAATCAGGGCAGCCGATGGCCGATATACGATGCCGATTTTTTTTTTGCCCGATATTTTGGCCGATTTTTTCTTTTTTTTCTTCTTCATCTCATAAAAGTGAGTTTGAGTAAATTATTATTGCAGGGTACAAGATAGTAATAGTAGTAGTAGCCTAATTCAGAGTAATAATACATGGCTCAAAACTTAAGCACCTTCTCAAAACAGTTCTGAAGCATGCTTTTTGTTTATGTTTGCTGACAGTCACCAGTGTTTCCCACAGACTTGCAAATGCAAAATGTGGGAGTGGGAGATATAGTGGTTTCCCCGGTAACGGCTGTAATCTAATAAGCACTGCGCTCACAAACGCTACTTTATCAGGCATTACAGGAAAGACAAAATGAAAATTACATCGAAGCTTTTCTGAAGACGGTCGGTTCTTTTCAAAGATACATTCATATAAAAACACCCGCGTTGCATTTTAGTTTTGAAACGTGCAGTGCTCAGTTAATTCAACAAAGTATAAGCCTTTTGGGAAATCTATTTGTGGAGGTGACGAGCCGCCACAAATAACTCAATGTATGGGAAACACTGGACACTGCTATAAGTCAAATGGCCAAGTGATAACAAAAATAAAAGAGTTCACACATATTACACAGCCTGCTGCTCATAACTGCTTAAAGGGATACTCCACCCCAAAATTTAAATTTTGTCATTAATCACTTACCCCCATGTCGTTCCAAACCTGTTAAAGCTTTGTTCGTCTTCAGAACACAATTTAAGATGTCTTTCATACTTTTCTGGACCTTGACAGTGTAATTTATTTGGCAGTCAATCGGACAGACACAAGCCTCCCAGTTTTCATCCAAAGTATCTTAAATTGTGTTCCGAAGACGAACTAAGCTTTTACGGGTTTGGAACGACATGGGGGTAAAGTGATTAATAACAAAATTTTCATTTTGGGGTGGAGTATCCCTTTAAGAGTGCACTGGCCACGAGCGATGACATCGTGGATGCTATTGTCGGACCTACACACACATTTCATGAGGAAAGTTAACGTGCACGTTATAATCAACCCAGTAGTTTCATCTGAATTGCTTGCGTTTCTACTTTCACATGCAAATGACTTGTTGCACTTATGAATATGATAACTTTCCGGCATCAATTCTAGTAGGGTAAAACGTAATTACGCTTTCGAAATGGTCTGTTTTGCCCTGCCATCATTGGCTGAAGCTGTGTGTGAACAAGAAGCGGCTGCAGAGTTTGAGTTGCTCCGTCTCTCACGCAGCCAGAGAGAGATTCTCCGGCACCGGCATCAATTCTAGTAGGGTAAAACGTAATTACACTTTCGAAATGGTCTGTTTTGCCCTGCCATCATTGGCTGAAGCTGTGTGTGAACAAGAAGCGGCTGCAGAGTTTGAGTTGCTCCGTCTCTCACGCAGCCAGAGAGAGATTCTCCGGCGTTCTGCAGCGACGCTTAGCTGCCCGCAGATGCGCCTGACTATAAATCGGCCTAATTAGCAGCACAATCTGCCTTTGACGATTAATTAAAAAATGCCAAAAATTGGCCGATTAATCGGCTGACCGATCAATCGGTCGACCTCTAATACACACGTCAGCTCAGTTTAACACATTTTACCATGTTTAAATCAACTATAGTATTTTCCCTCAAGTCAAATACACTGACCTGAACTTGTGTCTTTGTAGGAAGAGGAAGTGATTCTAGAAAACCCAGCTGATGTCCCAATCTACGTTCAGGTTCTTCCTGTGGCTCTTTACCCAAATCCCACTGTGTTCACAGGCAGACTTGCCGACAGGTAAGGCACTTCTTCTGCACTAAACCAGTTATAGATGTTATATGGCGCTTTTCCACTGCGTGGTACGACTCTGCTCGGCACGGCTCAGTACGGTACGGCACGGCCCGGTTTGTGTTTCCACTGCAGTTCAGTACTGCTTTAGAGTGGGTGGGATTATTCACATGTCGTTTATAGTTGCGCCACCTCTACTGCTGCGACTCCTGGAAAAACGTTTTCATTCCGCGTCGCCCCATCAAGCTGTTGCTGGATCCACTCCTCTGCTATCAACGAGAGGAATGTCTGTATTTCCTCAACAGACAGCGAAACAGACACTTTTTAGTTGTTAAAAAAGGTGCGCTCGTTCAAAACAGTTGCGTTCGATCCTTCTCTGGCTGTGCTGATTTAAATCTAGAGGTTCTGTTGTGTTTGTGTCGCAAGTTCAGTGACACAGGTATAGTGATGATGCTCTCCGGCCATTCAGTGATCAGCAGAGTTTACATGTCCCGTTTTGATAACGGTACGGTTCACTTGGAACCTCAACCGAGGTGGTACTAAAAAAAAGTACCAGGTACCGTCACTACCGTGCAGTGGAAAAGCGCCAATAGACCCCTATATATGATGTGATGCGTTTTCATGTATGAAGACCTAATTATACAGTCTGTGAGAAATAGCAAGTGTGATTTTATAAAAACAAAATATAGCTAGCTAATTCAATTGAGAAAAATAGAGCTTTTTAAGTTATCTTGTGAAAATTCCTGTATTTTTTCTTATCACAATATGCATCACAGAAAGTGTCGTTTTTTTTGCAATATAGTGTAGCACTAATACTGATTTCATCTGATGTCTTTTTGCTGTTGTTTTTAAAGGTTTCCTTTAGGAAGGTTGTCTAACATCAACATTGACACAAATACACTGGAATTCCAGGTCCATAAAAATCACGTAAGTAACAGACTTATTGTGACCATGTAGTGACAACTTATTGTTTAATTGAATCAATTCTACTTCATTATTCTACTTTCTAAAATTAATTTCATGATATCCACCAAAATTAAGAATTGCTGTACAGTATTTGTGGTGTGTCTTTATGCTGCTAATGATTTCTGTATGTGTGTCAGTCTTCAGGGATGAAGAGTTTCACAGGATTTGTTGAAGGCTTAACTCGGCCCTATGTATACAACATGCTCCTTATGCCTGGTGAGATAAAGTCCTTCAACGTGAGGTTCAGACCCATCACTGATCACAGTGTCTCTTCTCTGCTAGTCGTCAGGTGAGCTTAGATTGCTAAAATGAACGCTGAAAATAGAATGGTGTGAGAGTACTGTTGTACATTACCCATGTCATGTTTGTACAGGAACAACTTGACAGTAGTAGACTTGATCGTGGTTCATGGACAAGGCACCACAGAGAGTCTGAGACTGGCTGGTAAAGCCCCAGGTCTCGGCAGCTCTCTGAGGTTTAAGCATACAGAGGCATTGCTCAAAGACTGTTCAGAAGGTAAGTGTCAAAATGAAATCAATTTCCAGATGTTTTCATTGTTATAAACTAGTTTGAGATTCTGTTCACATACTGCTTATGCTTACTGTGTTTCTCATTTCTTTAAGCTAAAGCCAAGGAACCGAACTTCACTCTTCGAAGGACTTTCAGGCTGGAGAACACAGGGCTTCTCCCAATTCACATTCGGTCTATGGAGATCAGTGGCAGTGCATGTGAGGGTTATGGCTTCAAAGTTCTCAACTGTGAAGAATTTGCACTCAAACCAAACACTTCAAAAGACCTCGTCATACTGTGAGTAATTTCATGGTTACGTTTTGTGAGGTTTTCTGTTGTACACTGTTGGTCAAATGTTTGGTCAATGTTTTTTAAAGAATTCTGTTATGCTGACCAAGGTTGCATTTATTTGATTAAAAAAAAAAAGTTTGTAAAAACAATAAAATGTTAAAATATTACATATAAAAAAATATATTATTTTAAGTTTTCTATTTGAATATATTTTAAAATGTAATTCATTGTCTTGATGTCATTGTTTAAAACAGTTTTTGCTGCTTAATATTTTTGTGGAAACCATGACACACTACTGTTCAAATGTTTAGGGTAAGTAAGATTACCCTAAAGAAGAAAGAAGAAAAAAAACTTTTATTCAGGAACAATAAAGACGTTTATAATATTACAAAAGATTTCTATTTCAAATAAATGTTTTTTTGAATTTTCTAGTCATCAAAGAATCTATGTATTATGTATCACAATAATATCATAAATAGAGTAAATAATTAAGCACCAAATCAGCATATTATAATGGTTTCTGAAGGATAATGTGAGATTGAAAATGTATTTTATATATTTTAAAATATATTAAAATACAAAACAGCTATTTTAAATTGTACTAATATTTCACATTATTAATGTTTTAATATTGTGAAATAATCAAATAAGTGAAGCCTTGGTGAGCACAAGAAACTTCTTTCAAAAGTGCACAAAATTTTTTTAAACTTTTGACCGGTAACTCATGTTGTGTTAACATCATTAAAGGGGTCATATGATGTGATTTCAAGTTTTCCTTTCTCTTTGGAGTGTTACAAGCTCTTGGTGCATAAAGAAGATCTGTAAAGTTGCAAAGACTAAAGTCTCAAATCTAAAGAGATATTCTTTATAAAAGTTAAGAGTCAACCACGCCTACCTAAAATGACTCGTTCTAACACGCCTCCACATGTCTACGTCACGATGTGGGAAATGTTCAACGCCGGCCGCTCCTTCGTCGAATCCGCCTGCCTCCGCTCACTCAAGCCCACCGTGTGTGACGCTGTGTGTTTCGTTGTAAAAGAGAAACTACTTTGGTTGGCCTTCCAAAAGAGGACACGACTAGAAATCAGTGGTTAAGTTATATTTACAACACTGTTCCAGAACAGTACAAACCAGATATGCAGATGTGTGCAGCGCATTTTGCGGAGGATGAGGACTGTTTCCTGTGAGAGTAGCCTACAATGCCGGTGTCTGTTTCTATAAAGTGGGGCAGTTCCAACTTTGCAAGGACAGTCTGGCGTTTCTGACTCTCAGCCTGTTAGTACGTTTTTTTTATATTTAAAGAATTTGCCAATGATGATTCAAACGCGAGTTTTGAGCAGTGAAGAGTAGCACTTGTTGTTTGTCATTTCTCCAGACATGGCTTTATGTTTACGCAGCGCGATACACAACGCAATGCGTAAAAAGACAGTATAAGTCATTATAATCAGTAATTATGTCCCCACTGGATGCAACAAATGCCTCGTTTGTAATGGGTTTTATTGTTTTTTTTTGTCTTGTCGTGCCGGGACACAGGGTATCACAGTATGGTAAGGGGCCTAACATTTCCGTCACACGCTTGAGGTATTCAGCGAATTACAACGCACTGGATAGCTGGCCAATCAGCGTACACCTCGCTTTTCAGAATGATGAGCTTTGTAAAAATCGACGCGTTTCAGAAAGGTGGGGCATAGAGGAGCAACAATGATGTACATTATGTGGAAAATATTATATTGTGTTTTTTTTTTTTACCTTAAACCGCATAAACACATTGCATTACACCAAATACACAACATAATGTTCTTTTAAGCAACATCATATGACCCCTTTAAAACTTGTACTTGCTCAAATTTGACACTTATTCCCATATATGCCTTATTTTAGAGTGTTCAATCATGAGGAACAGTTGGAATAAGGTGATTTCTATCTTGTGAATTCATGCAGGTTTACACCAGATTTCACATCATCCAGAGTGATCCGGGAGCTGAAGTTGGTGACTGCGGGGGGTTCAGTGTTTGCGTTTGTGCTGAATGCATCATTGCCATATCACATGCTGGCAGTGTGTGCTGAGACCCTTCCCCGACCCAACTGGGAGCTTGAGCTCTACATCATCGTCTCCCTCATTATGAGGTCTGATTTCTCATATCTGATCACCTGATGGCTAAGAAAGTCTAAAAAAAAGTCTTATAAACATTACACATCCAAAACTATGCCTTGGTTATACAGCACTCAATTCTGATTTGTTTTTTGAATCTTATGTTTAGTATTGACTATCCACACTGCTTTTTGTAGTTTTATGGGTTTTATTTCTGGAAAAAAAAAACTAGACTAAAGAAAGTCATGTTAAAGAAATGTTATAGATTTGTTATAGATTTATATTATGTAACTTGTGCATTGTGTTTGTAATGTATTAGTAATACTTTGCTAATTCTTTTTAACGTATAATATTGCTATATGTTTTAAACACATGAGATTAATAAAGTACTTGTCTCTCTTTCTGTGGATGATTAACAGTCTGATATTTCTCTAGCTCCATGTTCCTGCTAGTCATCGCTACTGCCTATCTGGAGGCCCAGGGAATATGGGAGCCTTTCAAACGACGGATGTCTGTGGAATCCAACTCTCCCATGGAGACTGGAAAACCATTTGATCTCAGGGAAATTGTACGAATTCAAAGTGATGCTAAGTGAGTGAGGATTTTTTCAAATTTTATATCCTTAATTTATGATGAAGTGATATTTCATTTTTGTTTCTCTTCTTTAATCCACATTTTATGTATGAAGTTTTACGAAATGCATTTAATCTGTTGCAGCTTGAATGATTTTGCCGACTCAAACCAGAACTCAACAAGAGGAATGTACGGGTCAAGCGGTGGCGTGCGGGCTGGGGGTCGACAGGGTGGTCCGCACTCCAGTTCCAACAGCAGCGGTGTTCTGCCAGACAGCAAGCCCAGATCTGGTTCAGGCCGTTCTGGATCTATGCAACACTCCTCCAGCTTTCCACTCACTAAAGATAGTGGCCAAGGACTGAGTCAGCTAACTAATCGAAGAGCCCGGAGTTCCAAACAGCAGCAGCAGAGCTCAGGCCTCCTGGAGGACCTCCCGAGCTCAGGACCTTCACAGTCCAACAGCACAAGGGCCAACAGTACAGAGGAACAGGATTACAGCCGACTTCTGGCAGCTATGGATAAAGACCTCGACAGGCCTGAGTCTCCTGCCATTAACGTGTCTTTACAACACAATTCACAACAGTATTCACAAAACAAAGGTAATATATAACAATATATCAACATAACAATATAGACTAATTTATTAGGGCTGGGGAAAAAAAAATTTTTTCCATTGAAGGCACAATATGTAATTTTCGCCGCTAGAGGGCATGTATTCAAAATAAACAAATAGACAAAGGAGTAGTTTTTGTGAGGCCGTGACTGAGTGTGGAATCATGGGAGTTGTCGTCTTCATCCCCACAGCCATTGGAATCCGACGGGACTCGGGCAGAAATCATGTTCATGGATGAGCTAATGATTTATTAACGTAGTAGAATGAAGCAGGGTGAGGCTGAAAGCTGTCGAAGTGAAACGAGGCCGCTGAACGAGCGTGACACACAGCTCAAAAGCAGCGGAGCTTTTATTATGCCACAGTCGACCTTTTCCGCTCCTTCCGGTCGTGCGTATGTGGGGGGAAAAAAGCAGCGCTGTTTTATCATACTAGATACATTTGAAAGTTCTGATATAATGCTACTCTGTGCGGTCGTCACCTGACTAATAAAACGCATAACATATTAAAGTGTCTTTGGTGTTTCCGTGTTTTCTACAAAAAATCGAAGGGGTTATGACGTCATTGGCAGGTGACACAATGACACCATGGACACGCTCCATGTCACTAGTTAAAATTGCTTATTTCTCTGGATTTAAACATTCTTTGAAACATTTAGGATAATGTAAGTACACAAGTCAGCAAAATATATAACACAGTTCTAGTGGTTTTTGTATATTTTAATAAAATCTTACATGTTTGCCTTTAATCGTTTTTTTTTAAATGACGTCGATTCGATATCGATTCTCAAAAGCCGCAAATCGATCTTTTCCGGTATTTATTTCAGCAAACATTTAAAACAAGATCTGATTAATGTGAATCTTATCATTAGTCTTCTCCACTAGATGTCACCCTTACGCAATGTTACAACGGAAAGCTTGTCATTCATTCAGTGTTTATCATGGCGGAGATACTGTTGACAAGAACCAAGAACAAAGCATGCATGATTTGCAATGCTCAGGTAAAATTCTATAGTAATACTACAAATCTGTGGAAGCATTTGACATCACGCGTAAAGGCGCCATTGTTTCCGCAATGAATGGTGGATGGTGCGACACACTGTTTTGTTTACTACACACTTACTAAAGCACGGACGATGCTCGCGGTGTCTTCAGCCTCTGTCATCTCACTATGATGATGTGAATACACGAATATCATCTCCAGCTGCTCTGAGAGTCACTTCATTAGCATTTTACCGTTTACTTTGACATAACTACCATCATATCACATACACAGCAGCTGCAAGTTCCTCACGGCAACCCGTCAAAATAAAAGTTTACTTCAACGTGAAGAAACTGTATCAGAAATATTACTATTTAGCAGTCTTAAGACTCAGTGTAACAACAATGCTACTACTAATAATAAATATTAATAATTCTACTAATAATCACATTTGTTTCCTTTTTAATTTTAACAGTAAACCTCTGATGTGCAGCACTTTGTTTGCCAAAAAATGAAAGGGTTTAATTTTCATTTGATTAGGATAAATTAAATGTTTTATGCCTTCATCTGATTACCAGAAAAATTCACAACGTTTTATTAGGCCCTATTATTGTTTAAAAAAGGACCCTATACAAAAAAAGAATAAGTTTAAAATACATGCCTGTGGCTCTTGATTTCTTTTTATTAATTCACCATTTGTAAACTGATGTTTACTGTTCATTTTTTAGAAATATCAATAGCATTTGTATTAAAATTATATTCACAGAATGTAATCAAAAAATCGAGAATCGAAACGAATTGATAGCTTGCGAATCGAAATCAAATTGAATCGGGACATCTGAATCAATACCCAGCCCTATAATTTATCATGCCAGGTGTTTGTCCCAGAGGACAGTGTAATTTGTGAAATGCACAATATAATTTCTGTTAATTTACTTTTATTTTTCAGTGCTTGAATCAAAAGGGAAAGTGAAGAATAAAACAAAAGCTCTTAAAAAGAAAGAGGAGAAAGAGAGGAAATCAAAGGGAAAGACTCAAGGAGAAGATTTAAAAGAGCCACTGGCAGACAATGATGACAGCTCTTCTACTACCACAGAGACCTCTAACCCTGACGTGGAGGCCAATATTAAAGAGGTATACACGTGAAACATACTAGACCCACCAGAGTAATTCCCAAAACAAACTTGGTCGAAAATGTACATTCTAAATGCACTCTTTGACTACAATTTGTCGTCTTAACCAGGAGCCAGTGAAAGTGAAAGGAAAATCAGTGTCAGTGGACAGTGGAAAAGAAAGAGAAGAAATTACTCCCTCTCCTACTAAACCAAAAACTAAGAAACCACCAACCACAAAGAAGGAGAACCAAGTGGAAAAATCCAGGTTTGTTCAGACCGCTGCCATTGAAGGTGACGTGTAATTTCTGTCACTAGGCCCTGATACTCATCATGGTGAAGAGGTAGCAGGGCTTGCAAAATCGTTAGCCCGACGTCCCGGGGCTATTGTGTTTTCCAGTCGGGCTAATAAAATGTTTCACCACTCTGCCCGAAGGGCTATCTTGAACAGTGATATAAAATTCCTTCCTTGATTTGCGTTGTTCACTAGCTTGTAGGGGTAAAACGGATCATAGTTGATCATTTAACATTCAACGTGTTTTAAACATTCAAGTATTTTAAACCATTCACGCACATTCGGAGCTGCGCGCACTCATTCAAAGCGCGCACAGAGAGCCGTGTTTCAGACAATGTGCGCACAGAATTGATTCCTCTTTCACGTATTCTTGCATCTGAATGAACACATACACACAGAATTATCTCAAAATAACTGTCTCTGCAAGTATTCTCGTAAACACAGTCGGTTATGTCTTAAGTGAACGTGTAAACTGGTGAAAGAAATTTCAAGTGCATCATTATATTGGATCAGTGCATTCGGTCTTAAAGGGGCAGCAGCCTATAAATACCTGCTGTTCCATAAGCGCCACCTGCTGTCAGTGAGTGACATTTGCGTCTCATTCACAAAGCTGAAATCAGACCAATCTGTTTTTTCTTCAGATTTCGAAATTATACAATCTAATTGCAATCTAAATAACATGCATTTAGCATTTTTGTTTGGATCGTGATTAAAATGCAGTGGTTGCCTCCATTTTAAATGGAAAAAGCACAGTCAAAGCATTAGTTTGTTTATATGAAGAGATTTTATTTGTTTTATTTAAATATTTGATTGGGATTTGTTTTAAAATTTCAAGTTAGTTTTATTGTTTGACACTTTTAAATTTCACAAAGAAATGTGCAACATTTTGTTGGAGAAATAATAAAAGGACACCTTTTATTTATAATTTGTCTTAAATATAATTTTATCAAAAAGAAAAATTGTAAGAAAATTGTATTGTGAATCACATCGCGTTGTGAGTTGAGTGAATCGTTACATCCCTATATGCTGCTAGTCTTTGCTGTGGTATCAAAGAAGTATTCTGTTATTTAAATAAAGAACCATATATTTTTTTGCTCACCTGCAAAATGACCCGATCTGTTACTTAAAATCTGATATGACAATTCAATATGATCCGAGCCGTGAGATTTGTGATCCGTTGCACCCCTCCTCTTGACTTGACAGTGAAAAAAGCGATCACTGAAGTTTTTAATCATGCTGATTTGTCCGCAGTGAAGTTCAGCCGATGTCTTTTTTTTTTTATTCGGGCTACTTAAATTCATTTTGGGCTACCAAAATCTGAAGAATGTCTGCCCGAAGGTCCACCAGTGATTTTGTAATTTTGCGAGCCCTGGGTAGGATATGTCTGCATTGCCATGCGCCGTTCTGCTGGGAGCTATGCTTAGATTAATATTTAAATGTGTTGCACGGAATCCTCTCAATAATACAACAAACACACCACAATAATGACAGCAGTGAGAAAACAGCAGTTAGGAAAGCATCTGATCATAGGGATGTGGATATGTTTTCACCAGTTCCGCAATTCAGCTTTCCAGTCAAGTCCTATTTACTTATGATGCTTTAATAAAAATGGCTTTTAAACATTCAAGTATTTTAAACCATTCACGCACATTCGGAGCTGCGCGCACTCATTCAAAGCGCGCACAGAGAGCCGTGTTTCAGACAATGTGCGCACAGAATTGATTCCTCTTTCACGTATTCTTGCATCTGAATGAACACATACACACAGAATTATCTCAAAATAACTGTCTCTGCAAGTATTCTCGTAAACACAGTCGGTTATGTCTTAAGTGAACGTGTAAACTGGTGAAAGAAATTTCAAGTGCATCATTATATTGGATCAGTGCATTCGGTCTTAAAGGGGCAGCAGCCTATAAATACCTGCTGTTCCATAAGCGCCACCTGCTGTCAGTGAGTGACATTTGCGTCTCATTCACAAAGCTGAAATCAGACCAATCTGTTTTTTCTTCAGATTTCGAAATTATACAATCTAATTGCAATCTAAATAACATGCATTTAGCATTTTTGTTTGGATCGTGATTAAAATGCAGTGGTTGCCTCCATTTTAAATGGAAAAAGCACAGCCAAAGCATTAGTTTGTTTATATGAAGAGATTTTATTTGTTTTATTTAAATATTTGATTGGGATTTGTTTTAAAATTTCAAGTTAGTTTTATTGTTTGACACTTTTAAATTTCACAAAGAAATGTGCAACATTTTGTTGGAGAAATAATAAAAGGACACCTTTTATTTATAATTTGTCTTAAATATAATTTTATCAAAAAGAAAAATTGTAAGAAAATTGTATTGTGAATCACATCGCGTTGTGAGTTGAGTGAATCGTTACATCCCTATATGCTGCTAGTCTTTGCTGTGGTATCAAAGAAGTATTCTGTTATTTAAATAAAGAACCATATATTTTTTTGCTCACCTGCAAAATGACCCGATCTGTTACTTAAAATCTGATATGACAATTCAATATGATCCGAGCCGTGAGATTTGTGATCCGTTGCACCCCTCCTCTTGACTTGACAGTGAAAAAAGCGATCACTGAAGTTTTTAATCATGCTGATTTGTCCGCAGTGAAGTTCAGCCGATGTCTTTTTTTTTTTATTCGGGCTACTTAAATTCATTTTGGGCTACCAAAATCTGAAGAATGTCTGCCCGAAGGTCCACCAGTGATTTTGTAATTTTGCGAGCCCTGGGTAGGATATGTCTGCATTGCCATGCGCCGTTCTGCTGGGAGCTATGCTTAGATTAATATTTAAATGTGTTGCACGGAATCCTCTCAATAATACAACAAACACACCACAATAATGACAGCAGTGAGAAAACAGCAGTTAGGAAAGCATCTGATCATAGGGATGTGGATATGTTTTCACCAGTTCCGCAATTCAGCTTTCCAGTCAAGTCCTATTTACTTATGATGCTTTAATAAAAATGGCTTCAAAACTGCTTCATAGTATTAAACAGGAGTCAGTGTCGCGAAGTTAAATTTCAATTTCAGGAATAAGAATTTTTATTACATCTTCAATTTCAACTATACAGTATCTTTCCAATGCATTCAGTGAAGAATACATTTTACATCAAATAAAGTGGAGCCCCAGAGCTCACCCACCTATTATGTAAACATCATGGACCAATGGCAGTTTGACGGAGTTCAACAGCAAAATAAGAGGCGGGACATTTACGCTGTTGAGCCCTTTCAAAATGCCAAATTGGACTCCAAATTAACTTAGTTTTGGACAGGTTTTGTTAAAAAAAAAACACAGCACACCCGTTCGTTCTTCGAGAGGGGTCTGAGATTATTTGAGTGACCCGAGGTGCCGCTAGTGAAACAGAAATGTAGTTTCCAGTGAATCATTCTAGAATGGTTAATCATCACTTTGCATCAGACTTACGTAGGTGATCTTCACCATCTCCATTATTAATTTATTTGAATCTTGAGTTTAATATCAGTGCCTTAATTTGTTTCTATACAGCTCTCTAGAACTCCCTTATGTCACTCCCCTGGAAAAACAGGATAAGCAGCGCAAGACCTTCACCAAAACCCTTGCCAATACAGGAATTCACAGTGTCCCCAAACCACGAGCTCTGAGCAAAAGTAAATGTCAGATTTCAACTTTTCCATCCAACATTTAAATCTCTGTTAACTCTAAAACCATTTTGAAACCACTTTTATTCTGTCTGCCCGAGTAGTCAGTGGGAAGATGAGTGATGACCGGCCATCTCCACTTGGAAAGTTTGTAGTCAATGGCTCCATGCAGGAACTGGGTCATAGCAGCGGATCAGATGGAGAGAAAGAGTCCCCGCCACCAGAATGGGATGATCCTCTCATCAAAACTGGCAGCCGTAAGCAATGAGTCTGGAAACATAAGCTGGACTCCATTATGAGTCAGTTTGTTACTTTATGTACTCCTATTTAAGTATCTAAATATTTGTGTCATATGTTTTATTAGCAGCCGACAGTCTTCAGCAGATATCTATGCAGACCATGCATGCAGACCCCTTCCTGAAAGGCCCCAGTTCAGTAATGCCCAGAACCTGTTCACCACCCCCGACCTCCCCTAGCCTGGTGCCTCGTGGAAGCTATGGCAGTGTGCCCCACACCAGCAGGTAACTTTAACGGGCGTGTGGACATTTGGGTAGGGGCCTAAAATAACACTTGGCAAGCGCCAAATATGAATATAAATTGGCTAGTACATGAAACGTTACGCGCCAGTTGGCCGGTAACAATTTTTTTCATTAATTCAAACATTCTAACATTAAGTCGCTTATAACATGCGTTTGAAACTGCAACATCTTTACCAAGCATCTTCCCAAATTTGTAATAAGTGTAAAGTTTTAATAAATCTGTCAACAAAAAAAGAAGCATTTCAAAAGATGTATCCCTGCTGTAGGGCTGAGCAAAAAAAATCGAATGCGATTTTCATGCACATCTCGTCAGTAAAGCCGCTTTACTGACTAGATGCGCATGAAAATCTCATTCGATTTTTTTGCACCGCCCTACCCTGCTGTTTTTTTTGCCAAAATAAAAGCACAGGTTTAACTTTTAAAATCAAAGAAGAAAATGCCATATATATTAGTATTTGTACTGTTAATACTTTACAGTTCAGTAGTGTTATAGTGATATTTCTTTGTATATTTCTTTGATATTAATTTGTATTTATTTAGAAGTAAATAAAATAATAATAATTGCAATTAGATGTGTTTTAAATTTTTTTTAATGAAATAATGCACACAGTTTCATGGCCATTAAAAATATTTATGGCCGGCGAGTTTTCTCAAGTCACTGGTCATTGGACAGTGTGGCAAAATGTTAGTTTTAGAACCTGCATTTGGGTTATAGGCATCAAGACATTTCCTGGTTTCATCATGTTTGTGCAGGAAATATATGAGTGACGTTTGTTTTTCTTGTATATTTGTTATAGCGAGGCTAATTTAAAGAAGGCTCCAGGGAATAAGCTCACCAAGTCAGCCTCTCTGCCTGGTCAAAATGGAAATCCAACTTTTGCAGCTGTAGCTGCTGGCTATGACAAAAGCCCTGGTGAGTTTGCCCGTTAAATAGAAAGATGATATGGATAAACTTATAGTGGTGCATGAACAGGAAAATTTAAGGTAATTACTGATCATCACCATTATTTTAACAACGATATTTATTTTTGCCACAGATTTACATGTAAATGTTATACAAGTGGTATGCTCTTGATTTACAGGTGGCAGTGGCTCAGCTAGTAAAGCTGACAGTCTGGGGAAGGTACCACTGTCTCACATGACATCAGTGGAGAGTGACGGATCTGACTGGTGCAGTGGCTTCATAATGAAACATCACAAAAGCTTTTTTCTTATCTGTTTTTACATGTATATTTACAATGCCACTATGCATATTTCAGCTCTGGACTGTGGAGCCCAATAGACACCACCAGCCCCCCCAGTTTTGGACCGGTTAATGCTTTCTCTGCTTTTGGACCCAACAACCCACTTAATCTTTCTGGAGGTATGCGAAATGTTCAAATAAAATGCAAAATTCAAATAGCATCAAATAGCATCCAGTGTATCCAATATTGTGGTTATTTTCTGTATTAGTTTTCAGAGGCATGACTGTTCCCAAGAGTTCAGAGCCCCAGCAGAGTTGGCCTGACTACACTCCAGTTTCCCCATCCATCTGGGATACTGAGCCTAGTAATTCCTGGGCTACCAGCACTGGATCTCCAGCAACTCCAACAACTGTAAGATATTTCTTCCTTGTCACATTCTCATGTCTCATCCAGATGGACACCTGAGATCCCGTTAACACTAAGATCATGGAGTATCTCAGAAATCACAGTGACACTGTTTTTTTTCCCCTAATATCAAGGTTATTTTCAGAGGAATCTTGAACCGTTACTCACTACTGTAAATGTTTGGGTCAGCAAACATATTTCTACATTCAAATACTTTTATTCAGCAAGGATGCGTCAAATTGATAAAGTGACAGTAAAGACATTTATAATGTTACAAAAGATTTCTATTTTAAATATATGCTGCTTTTCTGAACTTTCTATTCCATTGTAAAATATTCTACAAACATACACCTGTGACCTCACATCAGTATAGCGGTGTCTGTTTTGCTTGCAAACCGTTCTGCTAAACAATATTACAGTATTACTGTTTTGTATTTTTGATCAAATAAATGCAGCCTTGGTGAGAATAAGAGACTTCTCTCAAAAACAAAACATAAAAACCTTGCTGACTCCAAACTTTTGAACAGTAGTGTTTATATATAGCACTAAGCCAGATACTTAACATGTTTCAGATTACCCCTGACTGTATGTAAAGGTAGTTCTACAGGTTATGAGATGAACATCTTTCTCTTTCTGCCTGTCTTTAGTCCATTTTGGGGAGTGCGCACAGTCCTTGGTCCTTCAGCAGGTCCATCTGGTCCACTGGCAACGACTCCACCCTGCACTCCTTCAACCCTCCTACTTCCTCCGCTGTCCCTGACTTGGGCAGCCACACTGCACCACCCACACCTGCCCCCAACGACATAGGCCGCACCTACAACCCCTGGAGCATGGGTTGGTCTCCCTCACTCAATCGCTGGAATTCGGAGCCTTGGCCTAACAGCCCCGATAACAACGGCATCTGAGACAGAACAGCCCCACTGAGCAACAAAAAATGCAGTGGTTTCTAATCTTATTTTATTTTTCCTGGTTGAACAGTGTGTTGTACGCCAACATCATTTTAATGATTGGAAAAAATCATGAATTGTAATGGTACAAATGACCACTGGAAACCCAGTGTTGCATTTACAAGTCCCCCTCAAAATTCAGTCCTATTTATTTTAGTGGGGCATGATAAAAATGCCTTAAGTTCCATTTTAACTGACAAAGTGAACGAAAGATTGAAGACATTGGCTTAAAGCTATTGCCCTTGTAGGGGTGTTTTTCTTTACGATTTTAGAGATTCCCTGTTTTGAGTAATACTGCATTGTAATTAAAGTATATGGTCCAGTATTACTGTATTAAAATGCAAGATGCAGTGTTACTCAACCTTAAAATAAGCACTTTGCGTAAAACCCCACTCCTACAATGCTGTCATTTTGGTTTAAGATGATTGAATTCATTTTAGAGCATTTTCTGACCACACTTGTTGGTTGATTTAATGTTCGGAAAGATACAAGTGGTTGCTAAGACTACAATTACCACATTGATTTGAAACGCATTCAGGATTGAGATTTGATTTTTATTTTATTTTAATTGCCCTCTGCTTAAAGTGAAAAGCTTCATTTGCTGAAATGGGCTTTTAATTTGAGGGCGCTTAAAGAACCTGAAATGTGTTCTGTGCATCATTCATTTGTCACTTCAAGAGTGAACGTTTGGTCACACTGGTTGAAATAAACATATCAGGCTGGAATATTGACTTCTCATTTTATTTCTGGCTAAATTTAAACTTGATTGAAGGGATAGTTCATCCAATAATAAAAATGGTCATTTACTCACCCCATCTCATTCTAAACCTAGATTTTCAAAACACGAATGAGGATATTTCTGTCCACGCAATCAAAAGTTTGATGATTCAAACGGTGATAAAAACATTGTAAACCATCCATATAAATGAAGAAGTGTAATCGAATTCTTCTGAAAAGAGACCTGATCACTTTATATGATGAATAGATGATGATGGGTGGCTTTTACCCAAGATAATTTGTTTCTGCATGTGAACTCCCAGGTTGCGATGTGTGTTGAGCAGGTATATTCCTCCAAAACTACACAAGCTGATTCAGCTTCCATACTAAAATTAAACTCCGCAGATGGTGTTAGATTTCCCTTGCCTGGAAAATGAACAGTGGTCAGTGTGGGGAGATGAAGCTCTATGTAAAGCGTCCTGAATGGGGTACATGTCCTGACCTGTGCTGTTCTTGGCACTGCCTTGGTTTCTATGTAATACATAATCACTGATATAATAAGTGCAATTTGCTGCCACCCATTTAAGGTGGCCAGTTTTTATGCAGCAGCTCATTTTCTTACCTTCCATGTTACTACCCATAATGTACAGATCCTTGAGTTTCTGAGGGAGGGAGGGATCTAATCTAACAGCCAAAGCAAGTTAGTGAGTGGACCAAGAGCTATGAGCCATACCTGTGTACGAGTAAACAAACAGGGCTGTGCACGTGCATACTATTGTCAACCACAAGATGGCAGTACAAAATTCAGCAGGGAAACAAACATTCTAACCCAGTGGTTCTCAACCTTTTTGACTCCAAGGGCCCCCTGTTGTCAAATATTTGAATGCCTTCCAAGATATTTCTGACACTTCTGCATTAATAACAAAGCTGCTCATTTTCAAACTTTTTTTTGTTTTAATTTGTAGAAACTAGGAGTAGTAATATACTAAATGAACAAGATTAATAAAAAATGTTACATTTCATAATTCCAGAAGTTTCAATAACTAAATATTCTTCATGGTTTATACTATATTACCAATGTTGTTGGACTATGTCCTAGTTGTTTGTGATAACAGGGCTTTTCATTTACTGTATTCATTTTAGAACCCTAATCCTTAAATAACGGTTCTGATTGGTAAGGGAATGAATTAAAATAATAAATTTATATGATTTTTAGTTATTTTCTAAGAGAGTACTAAGATGTCTTTATATAATTTTCTCCTAAAAAAAAAAAAAAAAACTCAGAAAAAAGTGAGTCTGTAGTGCATCAAATTTATTTTTCTTTTTATAATTTTTTTTAAAATCAATATTGTAGAAATAAACAGGCTTATTAAATAGTTTTCTTACCTCTCCCTCACTAGTCTTATCATGGCATGAACAGCATGCTCTTTCTGTATCTGCCCTTTCCAAACCTCAGAGTTCTCCAGAGCATCTTCAAGTCCATCTGTGCCAAAGTGATCTTTAAATCCTGTCACAGGTCCGATTAGAGGACCAGCAGGCCCTTTAAAAACTAACACCGGAAGCCAGACACATTAAATGTACAAATGGCCGCACCTGCTCTTACAGGGAAATGAATAAATAAATGACCATGATATTTTTTCACACTTATCTCATTTTTAGTAATTCAAGCAAAGATTTCTAGCTTTTTATCTGATAAAGCAGTGTTTATGATCGCAGCACTGCTTTGTGTGCAGCCGTTTTCAGGGAACAGCAATATTTCTGACGTTCCAAACGCGCCTCCTACTGGCAGAGAATCAATTTGCATATTCAATAAGCCCATCTGCAGGTTTTATTTAGACCAATGCGAAAATTCACTCATATAACTTTGTTTTAAATGAATGTAATAATAATTTACACCTCTGACTCAATCTTAAAATGATTTAAAGCCTGAAATGTGAGGTTTTTAATTTTTTGTTTTTGTGAAAACCTGCATCTCAACTATAAATGTTTTTACAGTCATTTTACAGTTTAATATGTTACCACAGACATTACCCTACCCTGCTCATGCAGTATTATATTTTTATTTTTTAAATAATTTTTGCAGGTCTTAAAAAAGGTCTTAAACAATTTTAAATTGGATCTTAAAAGTCCAGACAGATGTGGCTTTGCACACTGCCAGCATCTAGAATGATTTTGATCAGCATTTTAGTGTTCATAGCAGAGGACACTTTCTCAAAGATTGTGTAGGCTCACACATGTACACCCCTCGAAAGCCTGAAACCACAGAGCCCCCCAACCCCCAATTTAACTCCTGTGTGTTTGTTATATATATATATACAGGTGCATCTCAATAAATTAGAATGTCGTGGAAAAGTTCATTTATTTCAGTAATTCAACTCAAATTGTGAAACTCGTGTATTAAATAAATTCAATGCACACAGACTGAAGTAGTTTAAGTCTTTGGTTCTTTTAATTGTGATGATTTTGGCTCACATTTAACAAAAACCCACCAATTCACTATCAACAAATTAGAATATGGTGACATACCAATCAGCTAATCAACTCAAAACACCTGCAAAGGTTTCCTGAGCCTTCAAAATGGCCTCTCAGTTTGGTTCACTAGGCTACACAATCACATTTTGGAGCACTTCATGTTTCCTTCTGCTGACCAGCTTTTTGAATATGCTGATTTCATTTTCCAGCAGGATTTGGCACCTGCCCACACTGCCAAAAGCACCAAAAGTTGGTTAAATGACCATGGTGTTGGTGTGCTTGACTGGCCAGCAAACTCACCAGACCTGAACCCCATAGAGAATCTATGGGGTATTGTCAAGAGGAAAATGAGAAACAAGAGACCAAAAAATGCAGATGAGCTGAAGGCCATATATATATATAATATTATTATTATTATTATTGAGATTAAGACTCTAACTATTAAGACTATATCTATAATTACAATACTGTCTGCCATAACATTACATGTTTTATACAGAAATTCTTATATATGTATGTGTGTGTGTGTGTGTGTGTGTGTGTGTGTGTAATATCGACCGTTTGAATCCGATGTAAGAAACCTTTCCATTTTTTGTGTCGTACAGCACCCCTGTGTTTGAGATTGGTAGAGCCCGTTGAAACACAGCTAGGCGATCCAACAGAGAGGTCGCGCAGCGCAGTATAATTCATTTATTCCTGCAGCATTGGCAAGGTAGGTGTAACTAGATTTACTCTTTTTGCATTGTTTTATTTATGGCTAAGTAAATATGAATAAATATTTGAATTAACGACGTTTCAGGTTCTTTCGAAGAACATTTTGATGGTTACACTGATGCTCCTTAGCTATTATTCATATGTCTGGATTATTTATATAGTGTCTTTGGTGGTTTAAACCTATATTGCGGCGATTTGTTTTATAATCTAGTCCTGAAATGTATTGTTGTCTTGCCTACCGACTGCCATCGATTGAATGACTTGAACAATGGTAGTGTCGACGATGAAGATGATGGTGTAGGTGGAATTCAATCCTGTGGCACGATGCTTTGATCGATTTAAACGATGAAACATAGTTGAAAGCTGCTGTCAGTGTCAGCTGTGACTGACCCATCATTTTCATCCAGCATTTCATCTATAGCCGTCTCTGGCCTAGTTTAGGACTATATAATCATAAATAACCATGGGGATGGAGTCAGCAGTGTCACACCACACTTTAGTTCACAAACATTCACCATACTTTTATTTTTGCAGGTGTGTGTTTTTGTTGACATGAATGATTGTAGTTATGTCAGATATTAGATCCATGAAAAAGGCTGAAATTCAAAGCAATCTTAAAATATTATTCCTATTTGGGGATCTCTTTGGCATAACCAACATGTAGGAATCAGATTTGTCATCACCCCGTCATGACTGCATCAAGAATAAATTTAACAAATTGTGTATTTTTGCACTTTGTGTAACCCTAAGATAATTACTGATGTACATGTCTCAGAAATTCATTCAAATATGTTTGATTACAAACAAATAAATAAATAGTGTACAATCACATGTATTCAGGTTTGGAAAGTACCGTTTAAAAATTTAGGGTTTGTTTATGTATTACTATTTCTGAACAAGGATGCATTAAATCAAAATTAAAAAGTGATAGTAAAGACATTCAATAAAAAAAATAAAGCATTCAAATAAATGCTCTTATTTGGAACTTTTTATTGATCAAAAACTCTTGAATATTAAACAGTTTCCACAAAAAAGAAAAACCTTATTATTGCTTTGATTTATTATTTAAGTTTATATTTTATACATTTCTTATATACAGTTTCTTACTATCTGTCTTTGTCTTGTTCTTAATTGTAGTCAGTGGATGAGATTCTTTCTTTGAGCTCTCTTCTTGGACTAAGTCATTACAGCTGGAGTACATCTGTAGGTTATTCTCTTAACCATCATCCCAGTTCTCCGTTCAATGCCTAACACTGGGGAAAGTGAAGGCGCCAAGGTATCTGCTAGGACTGATCAGGAGGCCCCATCACGGGCCCCGGCCAGAGAGGATGAGCGTGAGCGCAGCTTCCTGAGTCCGAGTACGCGTGATGCGCTGCGGGTACGACGGGCCTCCAGCGCAGAGCTCCAGCTTCCATGGACCTGCCCTGTAACACACTCCCGGGAGAAGTTCTACACCGTCTGCTCGGACTATGCGCTGCTCAACCGAGCCCGACCCATTATCACATCTGAAGATGCGCCACCGACCAATCCAGACACCACATCATTAGTCAAGACCAATGCTGCAACCCCTTCCCAGAGTCACTCAGGGGGAATAAGTATGTCTTTAGATGGGAACTGTGATATGGAGGTTGTGTCATCCAGCAACAAGCCTGTGCTGGCCTGGGAGATTGACACCTCTGATTTTGATGTGGTTTTAACACGGAAAGCCAGAACAAGTATGTCTTTCTAAAATGATTAAAGACATCTACATACTGTCAGCCGGGGTTTTCAAACTGCAGAGACAGATCGAAAAAATTGAGAGACAAAAAAAGATATATATATATATATATACAGTGGGTACGGAAAGTATTCTCAGCCCCTTAAATTTTTCACTCTTTGTTATATTGCAGCCATTTGCTGAAATCATTTAAGTTAATTTTTTTTCCTCATTAATGTACACACAACACCCCATATTGACAGAAAAACACAGAATTGTTGACATATCACATGGTATTCAGACCCTTTGCTGTGACACTCATATATTTAACTCAGGTGCTGTCCATTCCTTCTGATCATCCTTGAGATGGTTCTACACCTTCATTTGAGTC
>NW_015505531.1:207575-209237 GCF_001515645.1 Sinocyclocheilus grahami
CAAGGAGTGAAAAATTTAAGGGGGTCTGAATACTTTCCGTACCCACTGTGTGTATATATATATATATATTGTAAATTTAAATGTTTAAATAAAAAATTTTTTTTATTAGGGCTGTCAAATTTAATGTGCACTATTTTATATATATGTTATGTATATATTTGACAGTGTAAAAGGACATATGATTTTTGGAAACATTTCATTTTGTTGTTTTTATAATGTCACACTTCCTATCTTTCTCAAACAATATAAATAAGTTTTAATACCTGAAAATATATAGATGTTTATATATTTCAGGATGGGGGTCATCTTGTTTGAGGGTCCTTGCCATCAAAAATTTTGAAAACCCCAGCTGTAGACCACATATCACATTTAAAAATATTTTTTGAGGCTTATGAACCATGACATTGTTATTTTCAGTAAACTAATCATTTCTCACCTTATCACAGTTTTTAAAATTTTACTGGTAGTCCACTGTATGAAGAATTTTTGGGTATAATATGTCACAGTTTAGGTCTGTGGGGTCCAAGAATGTGTCACATTCTGATCTGTAAATATGGGATTTGGGTTTCAGGCTGCGAAGAAGAAGAATTCTGTCATGTGTCTGATATTCGTGATGAAGGCCCTCTGTATTTTGCGTGTGTATTGTATCCTGACACGCGTGTATGTGGGGCATATGACAAACTGGTAAAATTTTACTGGTAGTCCACTGTATGAAGAATTTTTGGGTATAATATGTCACAGTTTACTTTATTTTGCTATTCTCACTAACATAAATGAACTATAGTGTCCTGCACGCACTGGTAAAAAAAATATATATCAAAAATGATATCTGGTGTCTGAATAATTTTTGGTTTGACTGTGTGTGTGTGTGTGTCTATACATATACAGTATATTAGGGATGTAACGGTATAAAAATTTCATATCACGATTATAGTGACCAAAGTTATCCCGATTATCAATACTATCACGGTTTTGTGAAATTTAGATGAAAATGTTCAAAAAGAACTGATACACACACTGAAAACATTTCAATAAGTTTTATATTTGAAAATCAACAAACAAGAAATACAATTAACAGCTATATGCACTTTTTTTTAGCATAAACATTAAATTAAAATTAACATGAAGCCCTAATAATAATACTAATAATAAATCACTTATATATATATATATATATATATACACACACAATGTGATTTCCGTTTGTGATTATGTGATCTTCGGTTAGGAGATCTTGTGATGCAAGTTGGGGTTGATTTTGAGTTCACATACAAACATAAATAGAATAGGCTAATTAAATTAGTCTATTTTAATGTAAGACAACATATTTTTCGTCAGTGATAGAAATATGATTTAAGATGGTAGTGTAAGCAAGTTTAGTTTGAAAACATTTAATAGTTAATAAGACACAATTAGACAATATTTGAATAAAATAATAATAATAATAATAATAAATATTTATTTGCAACAACTGACGGAGTACTGAATGCTGCACACGCGCAGCGTTGTCAAGGTAACATTTGGTCAGTCATTCCCTTTGCCGAGGGAGTTTCAAACGCTTATATGAGACAGTAATGCCCTGCACCTTTCAAAGAACACACTTCAAGGGCTCTGCCCTTCGAAGGAAGTAGGGCATAGGGATGCTCACTTCTGTTTGGAATT
>NW_015505531.1:209723-210374 GCF_001515645.1 Sinocyclocheilus grahami
GTAAAAAAAATATAAAAAATTATATCTGGTGTCTGAATAATTTTTGGTTTGACTGATATATATATATATATATATATATATATATTACTCCAGCGATGGCCTCACTGACACAAGTGACTCTGTCACATGGTGTTCACCTCATGGTGAACAGACAATGTTTTAATTCGTAATTAATTCCAGATTTATAGAGAGACTGTATTCGAATTTTGCCATCACTCATTACTTGATCAAAAGAAGTCTAGGGATGTTTAGACGACAAGATTGCTGATCTGAGGAATCGTTGCCGAGACAAAAAGCTCGGGGCAGATTCAAAATGATAATCATGCTCTCTACATACAGTGGGTACGGAAAGTATTCAGACCCCCTTAGATTTTTCACTCTTTGTTATATTGCAGCCATTTGCTAAAATCATTCAAGTTAATTTTTTTTCCTCAAATATACACACAGCACCCCATATTGACAGAAAATCACAGAATTGTTGACATTTTTGCAGATTTATTAAAAAAAGAAAAACTGAAATATCACATGGTCCTAAGTATTCAGACCCTTTGCTCAGTATTTAGTAGAAGCACCCTTTTGATCTAATACAGCCATGAGTCTTTTTGGGAAAGATGCAACAAGTTTTTCACACCTGGATTTGGGGATCCTCTG
>NW_015505531.1:210816-215152 GCF_001515645.1 Sinocyclocheilus grahami
TTAAATGGAAGACGTTTGGGATGATCAGAACCCTTCCTAGAGCTGGCCGTCCGGCCAAACTGAGCTATTGGGGGAGAAGAGCCTTGGTGAGAGAGGTAAAGAAGAACCCAAAGATCACTGTGGCTGAGCTCCAGAGATGCAGTCGGGAGATGGGAGAAAGTTTTAGAAAGTCAACCATCACTGCAGCCCTCCACCAGTCGGGGCTTTATGGCAGAGTGGCCTGACGGAAGCCTCTCCTCAGTGCAAGACACATGAAAGCCCGCATGGAGTTGTGAGATGGTGAGAAATAAGATTCTCTGGTCTGATGAGGCCAAGATAGAACTTTTTGGCCTTAATTCTAAGCGGTATGTGTGGAGAAAACCAGGCACTGCTCATCACCTGTCCAATACAGTCCCAACAGTGAAGCATGGTGGTGGCAGTATCATGCTGTGGGGGTGTTTTTCAGCTGCAGGGACAGGATGACTGGTTGCAATCGAGGGAAAGATGAATGCGGCCAAGTACAGGGATATCCTGGACGAAAACCTTCTCCAGAGTGCTCAGGACCTCAGACTGGGCTGAAGGTTTACCTTCCAACAAGACAATGACCTTAAGCACACAGCTAAAATAACGAAGTAGTGGCTTCACAACAACTCTGTGACTGTTCTTGAATGGCCCAGCCAGGGCCCTGACTTAAACCCAATTGAGCATTTCTGGAGAGACCTAAAAATGGCTGTCCACTAACGTTTACCATCCAACCTGACAGACCTGGAGAGGATCTGCAAGGAGGAATGGCAGAGGATCCCCAAATCCAGGTGTGAAAAACTTGTTGCATCTTTCCCAAAAAGACTCATGGCTGTATTAGATCAAAAGGGTGCTTCTACTAAATACTGAGCAAAGGGTCTGAATACTTAGGACCATGTGATATTTCAGTTTTTCTTTTTTAATAAATCTGCAAAAATGTCAACAATTCTGTGTTTTTCTGTCAATATGGGGTGCTGTGTGTACATTAATGAGGAAAAATTTTTTAACTTAAATGATTTCAGCAAATGGCTGCAATATAGCAAAGAGTGAAAAATTTAAGGGGGTCTGAATACTTTCCGTACCCACTGTATGTTTAATGAAGCTTAACTTTGAGCTTACCTTTATCCAAACTCCAGCTAAGCCTTTCTTCATTGCATTTTAAGAACCTACTTGATCCTAGAAGATATGTGAGTGTAAATTCGAACCAGCATGAGTCTAATATATTACTTAGAATGTTATTAAAGGATTTTAAAGTAGTATTTTGACACATTTGATTAATTTAATGCATGCTTGTTGAATAAAAGTATTATTTTGTTTAAAAAAAACCTTACTGACCCCAAAGGTTTGATTTGTATTGTACATGATCTATTTTTATTTTGTTGCAGATGGTTCAGGCAAATCAACGATCATTTTCGTGTCCGGGGTTGCTCTTACATTCTGTACAAACCTCATGGGAAGCACAAGACAGCAGGAGAGACAGGTGTGTGGATTTTGAATTCGAGTCTCCAACTGCATATTATTCTACAAATATTCTTTTGATGTAATGTGTTGAGCAGACAGTATTATAGCTTTCTTTTAGATATAGATATTGTCAGAAAGTACTTTAGCAGCATGTTGTAGAGCATGTTTCTTCATTCTAGCTGAGGGGGCGCTGCTGAAGCTGACGCAGGGACTTAAAGACGAATCCATGGCCTATATTTATCACTGTCAGAATCACTACTTCTGTCCTGTGGGCTATGAAGCCACACCACTAAAGGCAGCCAAAGCATACAGGTATAATGTACAGCAACTTTGGCTTTCATTTACTGCTTCATTAGTTCAAGTTAGGTTGTTATTCTTGTAAGAAAAAAATAAAATCAGTTAATTTGCACTACCAAAACATACATTTTATTTTTAGCAGTGAACTTTTATGTGTGCCAGAAAATGTTTATATTGTTTTCTTTTCTTTCTTTTTTCCCATTAAATGTAAAGTTTTTATGATGTGTATGTTTTAACATCACAGATTTTAAGTTGCGTGTTCGAGTCTCGCAGGGATTGTAGGTGGGGAGAGTGAATGTACAGCACTCTCTCCCACCTTCAATACCACGACTCAGGTGCCCTTGAGCAAGGCACCGAACCCCCAACTGCTCCCCGGGCGCCGCAGCATAAATGGCTGCCCACTGCTCCGGGTGTGTGTTCACTGCTGTGTGTGCACTTTGGATGGGTTAAATGCAGTCACATCACTTTCACTTTTTCTCTTTCATTTAGAACCTAAGAGGGCAAGTGACAAACAGCTCAAAAATCTCTCGCACAGCACCAGTATTATTACATTATGAAAAGTCATGCAAGTGTAGAGGAAAACTATTAACTTCTACCACTTTTATAAGACCCTGTTCCTCTAATCAAGAAAGAAGCTCATTTCTTTCTTTTTATAGGGGACCACTGGCACTTAATGAGACGGAGCACTGGATACTTATTGGTGAACCTAGCAGGAAACACCCCGCAATCCACTGTAAAAAGTATGGTTCATTTTTATGGAATAGTATTCCTCGGTGAAGTTATAAATATATATCATGACGCTCAAATTCTGACCTTTTTTTTACTATCAGATGGGCAGATATTGTGACAGATCTGAACACTCAGAACCCAGAATACTTAGACATTCGCCACATAGAGAGAGGCATTCAGTATCGCAAAACCAAAAAGGTAAGAAACTTCAGGACTATGGTGATGGTGCTTCTACAATAATCTGAATATTATAAAGAATTATGTGTCTTGGAAAATGTCTGAATGTATGCTGTGAAGTATTGAAGCCCTGCATAATTCCTGATTTCTTCATAGGTTGGAGGCAATCTGCATTGCATCATGGCCTTCCAGAGAGTCAACTGGCAAAAGTTGGGACCGTGGGCACTGAATCTGGAAAATCTGCGGCATGATCTCCACCATCAGGTGCCAGAACACAGAGGTCAAGCTGCGACAGAGGACGGTTCTGAGGAGCGAGCGATGAAACGCCTGGGTAGGTCCCTCAGTACGGAGAACAAGTCTGACAATGCCTGGAAGCGTTTGTCCAACACAGCAGAGTACAGGCACAGAAGCTCTCCAGACAGTGACCTAGATGAAGACACAACTGACTAAATCTAAAGTGTCCAACCCTCCTCCTAAAGAGCCCATTGGGTTTTCAAGCGTTTTAAACAAGAATATTTACCTTCCCAGGTTGTTAGCAACAGTGAAAAGTTAGAATTACATATCATAGATGAAGTTGCAAGCCAAATGGTGTGGTTAATGCTCTGGTAACCATAAGGAAGAAGCCATAAGCTTTTGTGGAGGACATCCCTGAAATGCCACTATTTTACAGCAATGTAAAACAAATTCCATAGCCCTCAGAAATGTGCCGTTAAATTAAGTTTAAAAATACTTCACAATGGCTCTCTTGCCAAGACGTTGAGTCACTTCCTGTAGGTCAAAATGCTGCTTTCTTTAAACTTATTGTGGATAAATGAATCATTAAATAAATGTGCAGTTAACTGCACTAGAGGTGTGGTCACATGTACCATTGTTATGCAGGTGAGCTAATCCAGCAATTTCAATAGGAATCCACACAATCTGGAATTTCATCTCATGGTGAAAGATTTCCCCGGTTTTTACAGTTGGTCACACCATGTTGACCAACAGAAAGCTGCTTGGTTTGAAAGTGATAGTGCTTAATATATTGCTACACTATACACAGTGGACAATTTGTGACTGCACCTTAAGTGTACCAAGAACATGAAGCGAATATTTGATTTTCAGATCAATAGCATCATTCCATTTGAGTTATATGCTATTTGGTGGATTTATATGCTATTGATGGTAGATCATTGGAGTGAAGTATGGACTGAAAAATTATTCATTTGCATAATGTGCTCGCAGAAAACTCAACACTACATTCAAGAAGACTGGTTCTACTATTGCATAAACAAAAATGGCTTTATTAGTGTAAGTATAAAAAATACAAACGAAGTGATGTTCATCATAAAGATATCAGACTGTTTAATGATGTGACCATTTAATGGATCAGATTCTGGTTATCATTAAGCGACATAGTCCAATAAGATGGTGCCATCTTGTTGTAAATAGCAACTTGAAGGATTACACTCCCGTTCTTTGTGAAACGCTGTGAGCTAAGACTGCATGATTGCTTCCATGACATGTGAATTGTGATTTGTTTTTCCTTTAACACAGCAACATCTTGTGTATAATGTTAAAGTCATCACAAATCTCATACTCATGTGAATCTAGTGTATTATTATTGTATTCTTTTTATTTATAAATTAAATATTTATACACCTTCTTACACATCACTGCATTATTTCAGAAT
>NW_015505531.1:215558-291083 GCF_001515645.1 Sinocyclocheilus grahami
AATAATAAGAAGAGTTGTGTTGCTTAATATTTTTGTGGAAACAGTAGTATTTTTTTCTCAGAATTATTTAATGAATAGAAAGTTCAAAAGAACAGCATTTTTTAAAGTAGTATTTTGACACATTTGATTAATTTAATGCATGCTTGTTGAATAAAAGTATTATTTTGTTTAAAAAAAACCTATTTAATTTTTTTAATATAGCACATTTCAAGACATAAAAATATAAATATATTCATAAAATACTAAAAAGATCAATGCTTGTGCTGATTAATATTTTTGTGGAATCCATGATACTTTTTTAGGATTCTTTGATGAATAGGAAGTTCAAAAGAACAGCCTTGATTTGAAATTGTTTTTATTTTGATAAATGTATTTAAAAAAAATCGAACTGATCCCAAACGTTTGTCAAAAAGAAGAGAGATGGAGCAAAGAGCAATTATCTAAGATAGGGGATTTCTGTGATGAAATAATAAAATATAAATGTCCATGTTTTTTTCCCCATCCACGTCAGGAAAATGTCATTTTTCAATGGAAACAAAACCAATGGCAATAATAACTTTCTATTCTAACTTACTGATTAACCTTACCCTGTCTTGGGGTCCCATCCTTCTCCACTATTAGGGTAGACCACCCAGCGCAAATCTGCTTTCTTGTGTGACTTGGCTGACTCTAGAAGCGGTTTCACTATCGGAGCGGGACAGCAGTTCACCCCCACTGCAACCAGCTGTGAGGACCTACAAGCCACCTGAACCGCCTCAGAAAATCTCCTCCCGCTTGAAATATTATGAATGTCCTGAAACACATTAATTGCATTAATAACAATGTCTAACTCATTTGTTTTAATCAGAGCATAAACAGTTGCAAGTGTTTTATGAATGAAATTTGTTGCTAGATATCATGACATGTAATGCAGTGTATATCCATTGATATCAGTCACCTTACAAGAAAATGAAAGCCAGGCTTTAGCTTCTGGAAATTCTCTGAGTACTTCCACCAAAGCCTCCGCCTCTTTGAGACCTGGAATGGTCTCCATGGCAACAAGATCAGCGCCGGCTTTTACTAAGCACTGGATCTGTGGACGATGCCAGTCTTTCAGCTCCTAAGACAAAAGAGAAAACATGCACTTGAAATTCTAATGTGATGGCAGATTTGGTGGATTAAGAGTTTCAGCCTGCATTACCTCCATTGTCATCTTGTCCTCATAGGCCCCTGTATACTCAGACCCATCATGTAAAAATGCCCCATATGGTCCCACTGAACCCGCAACCACAGGCTCTCTTCTGTCTTCTAGGGGAATTTTTCATGTTAGTTTAAATTGTAGCTGGTGTCGCTACATTTTCTCCAGAAACTAGACCGAATTCATGATTTAGTAGGCTTGCACACACCTGATATGGGTGAGTGAGACATGAACTCACAGACTGTCTCTTTTGCCAGTTGAACCCCTGACATTATCGTCTGCTGCGCCTCCTCAGGCCGGAGACCAAGATATTTCACAAATCCCTCAATGCTGGCTTGATATGTGGCAGTTGTTATGACATCAGAACCGCTTTGAAGATATCTATTAAAACAAGTCAAATCAATCATTCATTAAATATGAAATAGTTCTTAGAAGTCATAGAAGACTAATGAAGTAACAGAAATACTAAATGTAACAGAAATACTAAATGACTGATAGGATGGAGAATTTAGGTTCAAAATGATAACATTTACACACATGTAAGAAGGTATTACAGTAAAAACAGTAATATTGTGAAATATTGTTAAAATTTATAATGACTTTTGCATTTTATATATATATTATTTTTTTTTTTTGTGATGGTAAAGCTGAATTTTCAGCAGCCATCACTCCAGTCTTTTTTTCGGATATATTTTTGTGCAGACTTCTTTAATGAATTGAAAAAAAGCATTTCATTTAAATAGAAATATTTTGTCTTGAATAATTTTGTAATACAAATGTCTTTGCTGCATTACATTTAACACGTTTTAGCCTTTTGTTGTTGTTTTTCACTTGAATATTCATGTAGCCGACAAATCCATCTTTTTAAATGTAATATATAACTATAACTTCATATAATTATATATAATACAGCAAGTATTAAAAGAAATATTCACAAATAATTTACATCAAGTGAACACTTACACTTCAGGCATTGCTTGGCAGCTCAGGTACAGAACATAATAATGAAGCCTGTAATTACCTGAAATGTACGTCTTTAATGGCCTGTGGGTTTGTATGCAAAATTCTTGCACTCCATAGTGGATCTCCCTGCAAATACAATACATGCGTGATTAAACTTGTGATTGTTAACAATACGTTTGTGTAATAGTACCAACCTGTAACTGAAATCCACTTGCTTCAAGTTCTGTTGCCAGACCTCCATCTAGAATGAACGGACTGGTATCCATTTTGACAGATGTGGTTCGTGGAAATACCTTTGAAGTGTAAACCTCAACTAAACATTCAATCCCTTTTGAAATATAGCCAAAAGACCTTTGTCTCACATTGTCGCAGACTTGCAACTTTTTAAGCTAAACCTACATTTAGAAGCACGCTAAATTGTAGCCAATTGCTTAACAGTTCTGGTAAGCAGCGATGCATAACACTGAAGCGAAGCCAGTGTCAAAGTCCACACATATCAACAAACCCATGTGCGAGTGGCATTTGGCGGTCAAAGTCAGAAACTACTACTTCCGGGTTACAGTAAGACTACTATAAGCAAAGTATTGGCTCCCTAAACGTCTGTTTACTCACCGAAAAGCAACGGAATGTTAAAAACCTACGGAATATAGTTAGGAGTTCACAGGAGGTATGGCTTATTATTTTATTTGGCGGTAGCCCGTTTGATGTTGTTGCTATGGTGATGGGGCTTAACAGCGAGGCTAAAGGAAGACAATCAACCGTCTGTTAAACAACAATCAACAAATAGTATCATTCCTTTAAAGAAATCAGACATGGTAAGTGGGAGAGTATGTTTTTCCCAGTCTTTAGATATTAGTAATAAAGGACTGAACTCATATGATCATGAATGTTTGTTGGGGTTTTGGCGGAAGTCGTTTGCTTTTTAAAAAACATGTTGTTGTTTTTCCTCTGAAAGAAACGCAAGTCACATAAACCATTGAGATTGTATGTGTTGTGTGCACTAAATATAAAATACCATATGTACATTCTCATGTATACAATTCATGTAAACTGCAACAGAGCGATGCATTAAGTCATAGCCAATGGACACGAATCTTGGCTATTTAAATCCTAGTTAAATCAATGAAGACAATTCATAATCAGTAACTGCATCAGATTCGTCTGTAAACTCATTTTCAACGGTCTTGGCGTTCTGAATGCTCTCGTTTGGTGTCTCACTAGATGTCAGTATTTGCCTCCTTAATTGTTCAGTTTTCCAAAGAAAGCTCAGACTTCGTTTCACTGACTGTAGTTTTGGCAGGTTTCAGAAAGCTGCTTAACTGTTTTCCAACTGTATTTGAAAACTAGCTGTCTGGCTTCAGGCTCTACAACGCCATACTGAAGATGGAGGATGCCATTTTCCACGGAAATTCATTGAAATTATAGATCCAGTTCAGCCAGAAGCTTTACTAATATGCTTTTTTAGTGTCATTAGCTCAACAATCGAAACCTTTGTTATTCTGTGGGTAACAGGATACTTTCGCCATCACCTTCTTGCTCTGTTGTACTCGCTATGTTTATTTTCCAATTCACTTTCTGTCTCCTTAAGTAGTGTACATTGATCCATCTCCATGCAGACAGCATGAATTGTTTGCAGTGATAGCATAGGGCAACAGCAGGTGTCTGAGAAAGTCTCAGCTTCCAAGAAGGGCTCTGAGAGGAAAGCCCTATTTTTCAGAGTGTTAGAGGTGGCAGATAAGCCCAGCTATTTCCAGTTCGATCTGGCCAGGATCATTAACCGGGAGTCTGTGATTTTGTTGTGCTGGAATGTTCATTTAGAGCCCCCTCAAAGCTCCTTGATTTCTGCTTTCATTCCATTCAGATCAAAACAAAACAAAACAAAAAACTGGGTTTTATGATGCTTTCCCTTAAGAACAACAGATGTGCAGAACTTTGCGCTGCTAATATTGGAGAAAAAACCTTCTATATTTCTTCTTAGACGCACAGATGTCCTCAGGTAACTTTGGCCCCCGGCAGAATGTAGAAATATAGCCCTCATTTTGCACAAAGCTGTCTGTCACATGCTGTAGGGGGTGACAACCCGCCGAAACACACTCTTTCAGACTGGAAAAAAGCCACCGAACACCGCAGTAGTCTTGATCATGAAAATGTAGGCTAGTGTTTTAATATTATTAGTTGTGTCTGTGTCATATTCTAGTTACAAATATGCACTGCAAAAAAATGATTTTAGTACAAATTATTTTTCTTGTTTTTCACTATAAATGTCTAAACACTATTAAATTAAGAGACATTTACTTGAGAAGCAAATTGACTTGAGATTTTTTTCAAAATGTGCGTTTATGCTTTGCATCAAAAGTAATGCTTAAAACGAGAAACAAAATATCTGTCAGTGGGGTAAGAAAAATAAACTTAATTGAAGATTATTTTTCTTACCCCATTTGATATTTTTTCTTGTTTTAAGCATAAACTTGGATACATTTTTTAGAAAACAAGTCTTAATATTACTTTTTTCCAAACAACATTTTACAAAACAAAAAAAGAAAGAAACCTTAAGTCATTTTCCTTAAAGTAAATGTATCTTGATTTAAAAAAAAAAACATACAGTAATAGAAAAATAAAGACAAACATCCTAAGTAACAATCAATATTTTCAGTATGCAAATTGTTTACTGCTTTGGGGGAAAAAAAATGTTTTGCCAGTCTTCACATTTATTTTTACCTATCGCTGACTGGTGTAAGGCCTCAAGGAGGTGATAATAACTACTGGTGTCAGTACAGCACCTGGAACTTTTAGCTTTGGCACAAGACTTCACTATGGAAATCCTAATGTGACACAATTAGAGCCTCCAGATGGGATTTATGGCTTTTCAGACCTGTGCTTCAGCATATTTTTATAAAGAAGGCTGTTCATTGTCAATATTATCTCTGTCACAGATGACTGAGGGGTAAAAATAGCCTGTGTAGGCCCTGCAAGAGGCCCTGTTAGATTCAAGGTAGCTCAGTTACGTTAAAGGGATTCTCACAGAGTCTGTACGGTTTGATGAGTGAGAAAGACTTTGTGTTATGTTGCAGATACACTAATGATCTGTTGTTAAATTAGTTAGGATAATGTGATGCCATGTTTGGGCTCAGTGTTGACATCTTGCTTCTATCAGTTAGCGAGCAAGTGGCCTGGAGGATGGATGGCATAGTGGCTAGAAATGCAACATGATTAAAGCACTGCCTACTGATGATGATTATCTGCCAGTTATTTTGTCAGTTATTATGAATATGCATAAGTCTTATGAGTATATTTGCTTGACTTTGGACGTCCACTAATCAACAGAAAATTAGTAGATAACTTCTCAGATAATTTAATGGACTCAGTTATATGTGCCTGAATCACAGCCTGTGCCATGAATTTCACCCACAAGGTGGCAATCTGCATGGAACAGAGATCACACCAACAAGCTCACTCCATGTTTTGTTCAAGGGCACCTCTGAGTTGGTGTCAAGGTGAAATCAGCCACTTAATAGTGAAACAACAGTAAAACGCTCAGAGATTTTGATGTAGTCTGTATAAAATACTCATGGAATCTTGGCTATGACTAGGCCTAATACTTATTTTTATGAAAGTGGCAATATCCTAAGGGTCCTACTTTAGAGCAGTTACATTTATTTATTTTTTTAAAGATTTACAGTGCCTCTGTCAGTGAATATTTTATTATTTATTTTATATATATATATATATATATATATATATATATATTAGGGCTGCACAATTAATATAATTTCTAATCGCAATTACAGATGTCACAATTACATAATCGTTCAAAGCAGCAATTAATCGTTCAAAGTCCACTTATGTTATTCTGCATGCTTTTTTCTTTCTACATGTTATCTTAAGGGTTTTTCCATTGTTTTCATTTTAGTTTTAGTATAACATTATAATACCATGCATATTTTTACCTTTTTGTTTAAAGAGAAACCAATCCGATGTACAATTGACATTTGAGGCTTAATACTATAGAAAAGTAATAAAAGTTTTTTAGTTGGTGTTTTCTGCTTGTTTATTTTCATATAAAAATATGGCATGCAGTTGCATCAAACAATGGTATAAACATCATTCAATGTAAAATGTAAAATTCTCCGGACCGAAGACTGCACAAGGGTTAGCAGTGTTTCAGCCCATGCCTAATTATAACAGGAGGAACATATGGTTGATTACACTTTCCAGAAGGCTCCTGTCTGAACCTGAAACTCCACACCGGATCCATCAGGAAGAACCAATATCACCGCCTGCCCTACTTTTTACCCTGAGCTCTTCCAGCAATTCTACCCTGCGTGGAGGCTCATAGTGAGAGACTGATTGACAGCTGGGGTAACCATAGATACAGAGAGGATACTCTTTCAGCGACAGTGTGCGTGACTTTGACTGACATACCGGGTAACTATAGAAACACTGAGATGTGTGGAAAGGGGGTCCTATGCAAATACATATACACATTGAAGGAGGAAATCAGAGTCATATCTAAAGACTTGAATATCATAGAGACATGGTGATGGGCTCTTTTGACTTGAGTCCATCACCCAAGCAACCACGTAGCAATGCACAATAAAACTACTCAGAATACCTTATTAACCTTATAGCAGCACCCTGGCGACCACTCAAATCGTCATATATCATAGCAAGCCATTAGAAAATGTTCAAAAAATGTAAGCATAAGTTTTTTTTCTGCTGTTATTCCTTCTCTCTGGGAGGCCTTCTCATTTGCACAGCTTGGCAGCTGAACTAGGCCGAAAGATTACTGCAGTGGAAGCATTAAGAAGGCATCAATCGAAGGCTTTAACGTTAATCTGATTTGAGATAAGTGGAGGGCAGGTGAAAGGTGAAGCATGAGGCCCTGCTGTGTTTATTTACAGGTCAGCTGATTGTCATAGACTCAAAGCCATACCCCCTAGATGTGGAGCCAACCCCGCCCCCTGGATCTTTGTTCTGCAGTGAGGGGCTACTAACTTTTTCACTTTGTGTAGGATTAGGACATTGTGTTAGTGTATTTGGTTATTTTATTTTGTTTTTTAATTATTTTTTTAGTACAGGGTTCCAGACTGCGACCAAATTTTTACTGCCAGTGCGACTAATTTTTGTGACTGGCACCTCGTTGTCCAACTCATAAGCACTGCCATTTCTGTTGCATCTGAGAACAATGCGGACCGTTTATCAACTCGAACCGCGAAGAAAACAAACTTGTCCGAGCTCAGAACAGCTTTACTCGGGAGCCAAAGTTGATTTCACGACACTGTATATATATATATATATATATATATATATATATATATATATATATATATATATATATATATATATATATATGTGTGTGTATATATATGTTGTGTAATTCTAATGTCATATGCACTATTCTATGTCGTTATTTTGTTTTGCAAACGTTACTGGATATAAAAAAACTCCACTAATTGTTCCATTACTATTGAAGAGAGCTTTTATTGCTTGTCACCTTTTCAAAATGGTCCTCACTGCAGAACACAAGATCCAGGGGGTGAGGTTGGATCCAACTCCTCCCACCTTACATATACATAAACCCACCCCTAAACCTACCATCTCCACCCCCTAGATGTGGATCCAACCCCGCCCCCTGGATCTTTGTTCTGCAGTGAGGGGCTACTAACTTTTTCACTTTGTGTAGGATTAGGACATTGTGTTAGTGTATTTGGTTATTTTATTTTGTTTTTTAATTATTTTTTTAGTACAGGGTTCCAGACTGCGACCAAATTTTTACTGCCAGTGCGACTAATTTTTGTGACTGGCACCTCGTTGTCCAACTCATAAGCACTGCCATTTCTGTTGCATCTGAGAACAATGCGGACCGTTTATCAACTCGAACCGCGAAGAAAACAAACTTGTCCGAGCTCAGAACAGCTTTACTCGGGAGCCAAAGTTGATTTCACGACACTGTTACTGCACAGATGCAACAGTGCTGCGAGATCATGTGAGAAGCGTTTGAATTCACCTTACAATGATAAGGTTGTTGATATATATATATATATATATATATATATATATATATATGTGTGTGTATATATATGTTGTGTAATTCTAATGTCATATGCACTATTCTATGTCGTTATTTTGTTTTGCAAACGTTACTGGATATAAAAAAACTCCACTAATTGTTCCATTACTATTGAAGAGAGCTTTTATTGCTTGTCACCTTTTCAAAATGGTCCTCACTGCAGAACACAAGATCCAGGGGGTGAGGTTGGATCCAACTCCTCCCACCTTACATATACATAAACCCACCCCTAAACCTACCATCTCCACCCCCTAGATGTGGATCCAACCCCGCCCCCTGGATCTTTGTTCTGCAGTGAGGGGCTACTAACTTTTTCACTTTGTGTAGGATTAGGACATTGTGTTAGTGTATTTGGTTATTTTATTTTGTTTTTTAATTATTTTTTTAGTACAGGGTTCCAGACTGCGACCAAATTTTTACTGCCAGTGCGACTAATTTTTGTGACTGGCACCTCGTTGTCCAACTCATAAGCACTGCCATTTCTGTTGCATCTGAGAACAATGCGGACCGTTTATCAACTCGAACCGCGAAGAAAACAAACTTGTCCGAGCTCAGAACAGCTTTACTCGGGAGCCAAAGTTGATTTCACGACACTGTTACTGCACAGATGCAACAGTGCTGCGAGATCATGTGAGAAGCGTTTGAATTCACCTTACAATGATAAGGTTGTTGCGAGATCTTGTGAGAATCATTCAAATTCTGCACAGAATTCTCTGTTATAAACTGCGCTGACATACGTCAGGAAACCAGAAGCGGTAACGCTAACTGTAACCATGGTGTTGTGGTAGAAATAGTCGAATGCATTACATCATTCATTTCAGGGTTTGTACAACCTTTTGAGAGAGAAATTCAAGCACTTTTCAATGACTTTCAAGCATTTAACACAACTATTTCCAGTACTTTAACGCTCTGAAATGATCCAGTTTGAATGTTATTTTTAATGGGATGACCAAAATATACTTTGTGGTAAACGCTTATGTAAAATAAAAATAAAAATACATCAAATCACAATTATAACCAGTAGATGGCAGCAGAGGAGCATTTATTGGCTTATTAGTCATTTATTTCTACTTTTTCTCTATATTGTGAAATTATAAAATCACTATTATAAAATATCAAATCATCAAGAAATCAGATTTTGTCAGAATTTTACAGTTTTGTGTGTGCCTTGAAAAACAAACTTTTCTTCAATTTGCTACTAAATCACACATAATCACTTGGTCAGTTCCATAAAGTAGAAGACTAATGGTACATTTAATAAGAGTGGAATATATAAATTTTCTATATAAAAATTTGATTTTGCACATGTTACTGTTGTTAATAAAAGTAA
Source organism: Sinocyclocheilus grahami (assembly GCF_001515645.1). Taxonomy (NCBI): domain Eukaryota; kingdom Metazoa; phylum Chordata; class Actinopteri; order Cypriniformes; family Cyprinidae; genus Sinocyclocheilus; species Sinocyclocheilus grahami. Next base: position 225,099 of record NW_015505531.1, read on the forward strand.
ATTTTGTATGCATCTTAACTCAAGCTTAGTGCTTTACTGTCAAATCTGTATAAACAATAAACAAAAGAAAAATAAACAAGAAATTAACATGTAATATTATTAGTAACTGCACTTATTAATGCAAAACAATAGTAATTTTATGATTAAATGATCTATATTTTAATACTCCCGCACACCACCCCCAGCGCTACCAAATCTCCTGGCGCCACCATCTGTAGAACTTAGTGGCGCTGGTGCCACTGCTGTCAAATGTTAGTCTGGAGCCCTGTAGTAGTAAAAATATAAAGGGACATTCTAAAAACTCTTGGAATTTGATCTCCCCCAGGCCCCGTGAGTAGGCTATAGCTTAAAGGCACCTCCTCATCATAGGGCCACACACAACATTTCCGGGTTGCCCCTCTAATGACGATTCTATGAATTTAAAATGTATTATCTGAAGTCTATTGATCTATTGAGAGTTTCTATATTTGTGCAGCCCTAATGTTTCATGAGTGTGTAGTGCACTGTTTCAGGAGCAGTAGCTCCAGCAGCTGGATAATGGCTCCCCATTTGCAGCAGAGCTCCCCAGGGGACCAAAGGGCTGATTCAAGATCTAAACCTCTGACTCAGCTTGTTAACAGGCCCAGCTGTCTGTCTGTCCCGAGGGTCAAAGCGCGGCTGTTGTGACTCCCTGTCCAAGCATGAGGGTCAGATCAGTGACATTCCCCTGCCGTGCCTGGCTTGATTGTGTGTTGTCTGATGCACAGGATGAGCGCTTTGCCTTTCTGGCTGAGTGGTACGACCCCAGTGCTGCTCTCCTGCGACGATACCAGCTGCTCTACTACCCTAAAGATGGCTCTGTGGAGATGGTGCGATCCTATACTCAGATTTCAGACCCCTGACTTCCAGCTATGTTTGAGATTTGTCCATTCACACGCATGCTTCTCTTCGTATAGTTTGATATGAAGAACCAGCGCACCTTTCTACGGAGGACCAAGTTTGATGAGATTCATCCAGAGGATCTGTTTGTTGGCAACCGAGTAAACGTCTTTTCCCGTCAGCTGAACCTCATAGGTTACGGGGATCAGTACACAGCCAACAAACTGGGCAGTAAGAAGGAGAGGTACTTTTTCCTGAAGGCCACTGCTGAGGCAGAACTTGTCTTTCCAAACCTGTTTGACTTTCTTCTGCAGAACACAAAAAAGATACTTTGAAGGAAGTCTCATTGATTTCTGTTTTATGGCCAAAACAAACAAACAGTGAGACACATCTTTTATGTTTCTCAAAAGAAAGAAAGCCATGCAGGTTTAGATCATCATGAGGTGAAGTAAATCCCTTTTATTCCCTTTAAAAGAAAAGTTCACACACACACACACGCACAAAATAAATTGTTAAAACAAAAGTAATCAATTTGACATATGCACTTTATCCAAATCTTCTGAAGCCATGCAATAGTTTTGTGTAACAAATGCCTACATTTATGTCATTATTTACTGATAATACTTCCTTTTCATCTCTTACATCAATCACATTCACACTATTTCCCACTGCTCTTTCTCTCCTTTGAAATTCATGGTGACGTGCCATGAATATAAATTTGGGAAAGATTACAGAGGGACAGACTCAAGGCAATATGCACTCTTCAAAGTAAATTTGAACTGGCTACTCCAATGACTGTTGTTGTTTAGTCAGAGCATCATATCTAGTACTGTGACAGCAGCATTATCTAATGCTTAGGGTCAATTTAAAATATAATTTCAAAGATTAAAGAATTCCTTTTTAAAGAAATGCTTTAGAACTGGTATTAAAATGTTGCTAGACTTTCAGATTAAATTGATGATAACTTTTAATTAATATGTTTTAATTAAACATTAAAATGTTTTTTTTTTACATTGTTTCTTTTAATTAATATTAATATGTTTATCAATCAGCCTTTGTAAAGTCTCTGACAGCAGCAGTTGTCGATTTGTGCAAGTAATTGGCATTTTTTTGTTTCACACAGTTATCATTGTTTCTATAATGAAAATAATAGCAAGAGCTAAATATTCATGAATGGCTACAATATGTATGTGTTGTCTTTGTCTCAGATAGCCTTATATGTGTGCCTGTGTTTAATGTGCTGGGCAAAAAGTTTGGCATCTTTGTCTTGCATTTTATAAATCTCAAAAAATTCTTCATTCTATAAAATGCTATTAAATATTATGTATAGGGTTTCAAAATCCAATACATGCACACTCACTCACTCACTCACTCACTAAAACAAATTACTCTAAACAAATCCCATTTTAGATTATATAGGTTACAATTTATATCCATGTTGGTTCATCTTTGGCACTTTTTTTTTTTTTTACTTTCTGATTTGCTTTATATGTTCATGTCTTGTGTCTTCTTCAGGACTTTGGCTATGATTAAGCCAGACGCTGTCACAAAAGTTGGCGACGTTATTCAGATGATTTATGATGCCAACCTTATTGTCACCAAAGCTAAAATGACCAAACTTACATGGTAAGCCATTTATGTTTTAATAAACAGACTTGTTAAGAAATAATGATATTGGGATCAGGCCTTCAGCAACTTTTCAGTTGGTACAAAGAAAAGGAGGCCTCTGGAATTCTTGCTCAAGGCAGTTTATGCCTAATTATGCTAATGAGGTATTTCAGTAACCCAAGAATGATTTCTCAGAATTTGTGATGGGTGGATTTGACAAAGTCACTTCTTCAGGGAAAAAAAGTATATCACAGCAAAAATCATGCACTGCTTGCTCTATGCATTAACCTGTATATCAATGGCATACACTTGTTCTTCTCGGAGCCCCTGACCATTTTTGCACACACAGATTAAGTCAGGAATTAAACATAAAAATGTTGCACACTCTGTTCTGTATTCTGAAACACTTTACACTGTAATTCTTGCAAAGATCAGAGCATCTCATTAGTAGCTGCCTTTGCACAGTACCAGGAATGGATTATATTCACAGCACAATGCAGCAATTATTAACTGAGGTAGTGAGAAAGGGAGAGCATTAGAGAGAAGAGGCAGTGTTTAAAGTTGCAGTTGCAGACATTATTTCTTTGGCCTGTTTTGTAAAGGTCAGTCTATGGTTTATAAAAATTGTGGTAATATGGGCGCTGGTAGACTAAAAGTTAAAGATCTTGGCTGCTAACACAAAGACGGTGTGTTCAGTCTCAGGGAGAAGTGACCAAGAACTGGGGAGTTACTGAAGTCACAATTTTCCTCAAGTAAAATTGTGCCCTTTGGCAAATCAGCCCAGATTGCTCCACAGGATTTGACCTCCAGATTAGAGTTGTTAAGAGTAAATCTGAGGACATTTTCAGGTGATTTCAGAGTTAAATGGCTTAGTGACCTTGGAGCTTTAAAATACAATATCTGTACATTAGTAGTTATTATTTTAATGCATTTACTATGTAAACATCATAACAAATATTTAAATGTAATAATATGGAAAAAGAAAGCCCAAGCCAGTGTTATTTTAGTATTATTTATATAGTACTATAGAATAGTATTTATTTAATTTTTAAACTGAAAATTAGTTTTCATATGTTTCTTTTATTTAGTAAATTTATGTACTTTTGTCATTTTTATTAGTTTTTGTATTTTATATAGCTTAAATGTATTTTTATTTAACTTTCAGTATTTATATTATGTATTTTATTTCAGCTTCATTACAATTCCCGAAAACATTTTTTTAATAGTTTTTAGTAGTTTAATGCTTTTAGTTTTAGTTTTAGGTAACAATAACAACACTGACCCAAGCTGCAACTTTGCAAAAAAAAAAAAAAGTATTCAAGGGAAGTCAGTTAATCTTGTATCAATTATAATAGCTTATGTTTTTTTTTTTTAAACCTGGAGATCCTTATTGTATGAAGAGAAATAACATTTTGAGGCCTTTTGGATGTCTTTGTATATTCGTAGACATTTCACAGGAAATTAACGTTTATGTAGTTGGCAGAAAATATGATCCAAAATGGCTACAGTGAATTTGAAGTATACGGTTTTGTCTATATGTCACTTTACGTGTGGTTTAGTGCCACATTTTTTAAAGAATGGAAAATGCTGAGGGTTAATCTTTCCTTTTCCTCTTGAAATATGCCGGCATGGAGAGTTTCTCTGATAGACTGTTGTTTTAGCCTGGTCAGGTTTTGCGGCTTTAACCTTTCCTCAAAGTACCAAACAGCTGTTCATTGACAGAGACAGTCCTTGTCAGGGAATGAAGATGTGGAAGTTGTGTTAAGCATATAATCTCATTTCTTGGACTAGTTGACACGTCATCAATTAAAAATATTATATGGTATGGTATGAAGAGGAAAATTTTAGTTCCTCAATTTCGTATTCGTATTTCACTATAGGTGTCAGCCGAGAGATGGTGGGGTTTGGAGATCACTTATTAACCCTGTGTACTTTTATGGCTTTCTTACAGGAAGCAGGCAGCGGACTTTTACACGGAACATCAGTCAAAGTCTTTTTTCAAGTGAGTCTTTCCTGAGTCAATGATTGACTTATATGTAAGGGCTGCTTTTGAAGGAGACTCTTGACACCTGAACCAACACTCAAGTTAGAGATTGTCACAGTGACTTTGGCATGACTTTTCATGACACTGTGTGTTTTAACCACAAATTCAATCATAAACACCACAGCAAAATGTTGCTAAAGCTAGTTGTCTTCTTCAACAACAGTAATTTGGTGCAGTTTGTGAGCTCCGGTCCTGTGATTGCTATGGAGCTGATGGGGGATGAGGCAGTGTCTACCTGGAGAAAAGTTCTAGGCCCGACTGATTCTGGTGTGGCACAAAAAGATGCAGCGAATAGTCTCAGAGGCCAGTTTGGTACCGATGGCACTAAGAATGCAGGACATGGGTCCGACTCGTTGGCATCTGCTGCACGGGTAACAAAAAAGCAACTGTCAATAGCAATTAATCAAGCCTACAATCTTATGTTGATCAGATTTTCCCCAGTAATATGCTAATAAAGGCAAAGGAAATGATTGTTGATTTGTGTTTTAAATTAATCAACTATATAGGAGCTGGAGTTCTTCTTCCCTTCTACTACTGGTCACGGTCCCTCCAACACAGCCATGTACTCAGACTGCACCTGCTCTATCATTAAACCTCATGCCATCTCAGAAGGTAAACCCACAACACACACTGACGATATACTCTATCTCTGTCTAATCAGGCATCTTTGAAATAACCTATTATAGATGAGATATAGCATAGTTAATTATTTGCTATTTGTAATGTGCTGTTAGTAGTGTATTATTAACCCATCTCTGTTTATAAGTGCACATTATCTTGAGAAGGACTATGACACTCCTGGTATGTCATACCCCATCATTACTGTCCCAGTTACTCGCTCAAGCAATATTCTCTTAAATGCTGGTCCAGGAGTTCTGCTAATTCTCTAAAACCTTGCCATGCAACATGAGTGATTCTAGTGCCATTAGACCATATCATCTTGTTTCACTTCATACATGAAAGCAGCACATATTTGCTTTAGCCTCCATATTAACAGGTTACTGCTTTCACATTGCGCGATTAAGCAGCTTGGTGAAGCATGGCAGAATTGTAGGTGCAACTGCCAGGGTTCCAACATTTTGGAAATATTTGAATTTTAAAGGGGTCCTATTATGCTCTTTTACAAAGTCTTAATTTTGTTTTGGGTGTGCATTACAGACTAACTAAAGTTGAAAAAGTGAAAAAGCATAATAGGACCCCTTTAAAACCAGACCTGGAAAAGTCATGAAAGTTTCTAAAATAATTATACAATTTTCAAATTATGGCTGTAAAATATGTTTGTCCTATATTTTGGCATAAATATTTTCCATCTGGGAATGTTGCTTAAATAGAGTGCCATATGCTAGATTTTTTTTCAGGATTCTTTGATCAATAGATAGTTGAAAAGAACAGCTTTTATTTGAAATAGAAATCTTAACGTTATAAATTTCTTTACTGTCACTTTTGAACAATTTAATGCATCCTTGCTGAATAAAAGTATTAATTTCTTGAAAAAAAAAAAAGGCCTACTGATCCCCAGACTTTTGAACTATAGTGTATACTGTGAAAAATTTGGAAAATTATGTCCCTTGTGACTTTGTTTTGTTATATCATGTAGCATGCATAATGACTGCATACTGTAGCTGTAGGTAAGCTAAAGGTCATGTTTCTATGATTTATCTGTGCCTGGTGTATACTCCAGCAAGCAGCATGCCATAATAAATGGGTAATGATTTACTCCAACCTATTGTCCAGGGTTAGGTCATATCACAGAGTTGTAGTGCATTTTTACCAGCTAACTTTCTCTGTTCTTTTAGTGATCAACCTAGTATACGGTATAAAGTGAGTTTCTCTAGATGGTTAATGTTGTCATCAAGGTCATGATACTTTCGGTGTGAAATGGCTTAAACTTTGGGCACCGCTCATTGATGTATTCTGAGATTCACACCATATGGTCCAAAATCTATAATGCTAAAGTTAATTGTAGCTGGAAGCATCTGTAAAAGTCCAGCCTGTTGATATTAGCCTGTCCTCCAATGAATCCTTTTTTTTTTTTTTTTTTTACTGAAATGTCTTAGCTAATAGAAAAGCAGTGTGATTTGTTTTGAACTTGCTCGTGACTGGAATAGACAAATGTGTTGCCAGGCAGCGCTGATACCATTGCCTAGCAACAGGGAAGGTTGTGTCTGGAAGCTGCTGTCAGAATTGGAACCTTTCGGGTCACCAGTGGTGCAGAGGGAGGGTTAGGGATGTGTGAAGATGTTATTTATGTGACAAAATAAAATTCTCTAGGGCATTTATACAGTGCATGGGGAAATGATCTTTCATATGGCGTTTACGCTCTATGTGATACCGCATTTAAATATTGAAATGTTAAACAGGTTTGTCTGTCCTTGCCCTTTTCAGCTATTGAAGTACGACTGAAATCACATTTAATTTGTGCTGTGTAGTATATTTGTCCTTTCTCTTAAAGATATGAGAGAAAAAACACTGCAAATTTAATTGCGTTGTGTCAAAGCTGTGAACTTCTATAAAGGCATTGCAATTGAATTGTGGGCAAAACAAATTCAATTAAAAAGTAATATTGCCTGAAACATGTTACATGCACTGATTGATTGAATATGTGCTTTGGAAACATAATGCACGGTTTGTTTTGTACTGAAATTGAAACCACAAACCAGTAAATCAGTGCTAATGGATACATTCCTTGCTGTGCCCTTTATTAATAAAAATCTCTCAGCACTCAGTCCAAAGGAGCAGACTTAGAGATGTGCTCTCGTGTTATTGAGATCAAAGTCTCTCCTTTGAAGTCACTCCTTCCTGATCTTGTGAACTGTTTGTTGGCCTTTAACTCTGCATGATCATATCGGTGAAACAGAAGGTCAAACGTCTTACTTGCCACTTAACTGATGCAGCCAATGCAACATACAGTTGTTTAACTACAGGGACAGTCACCCTAGAGCAAGGGCACATACTGTAGTTTATAGAACAGGATCACATGAGTTCCTAGGTCACTGCTACTTGCTATTGAACTTGAAACCTTTTTGTTAGCATCTCAAATCCTTAATCATTAGACTTCCATCTAATGATTAGTCTGATCTTAGAAGTGCAAGATATTTCCAAAAGCATGTGAATATACCCTGCACTATATTTTGCTGGACCCAAAAAACTTAATATATACATCCACTGTACCCTATATGAGAAGAATGATTTAAAATACTGAAAATTAGTCTTGTTCATTCTTACAATGACCGTTCTATATATGATTTAGAGAGATATTTGTAAAATGTAAGATTGCATTCAAGCAAGTTAGTTTTAAATGAGCATCTTTCATTTGAAATGTTTTTTTTTTCAGTGTTGACGGGAAAGATCCTTAAGTCAATTATAGAAAATGGATTTGAGATATCTGCCCTACAAATGGTATGTATTTTAGTTTAATTTAAATTATATTTCCATTTTTAGCCAATAATGTTGCCTAGTAAAGTTGAACGTTACAATTGGATGAAGCTTACATATAATATCAATACTTTTATGAACAATCAAACAAGTATGTTCAAATAATAAAGTTCAAATAATTACTTTTTTTTTAAAGAAAGATATGCACATTTTATGGTTATTAGACCACCTTTCTTTAAAAGAACAAATTATCAAACTAATAGCAAGCTAAGAGAAGTAAAAATAGACTATCTATGAACCAAGGGCAAACACAGTTATGTTTTCCCTTTGATGTAACTTGACCCCGTCATCGACCATGCAATCTGTGACCAGATCAGTAGCCTCCCACATCTCCAAATGAGTCCTCTGCTGACCAATTACAGGGCTGCAGCTTTGTCACATGACCCTGCTAAAAATAGTGTACAGAGGATGCCCCTGGGCTAGAGCAGATCAATGAAGGTTTTGTTACTATTAGAAAGAGCTGTCCAGAGCTGACTTGGTGGTTTATAAAAAGAATATCAGACAGAGATAATAGTGTGTTGGAATTGGCTTGGAGATTTTATCTCTAGTGTGTTGGATAACCCACTTAAATGGGTAATTTTCCAGTCATAAACGATTAATACATTGATTTTGTTTGTGAAAATCAAAATTCTTATTGTTTTGTCCTTAATGATGAAATCATATTTTATATTATATTGTCATATAATGTTACATTTTGATTTTTACTATATTTACTCATTTATACAAGTAATAATGTCCCTGTAAGTGTTCAGTTTGTTTTTATTCAGTAATCAAATTTTGACTTGGTTTTCTGTTATTACAGTTCAACATGGATCGAGTGAATGCTGAGGAGTTTTTAGAGGTTTATAAAGGGGTTGTAGCCGAGTACGCTGTAAGTATATGTTGCTGCACTCTCTTCTCTGATTTCAGTTGGTCCACTAAGAAAAAAATGTACCCACTTATGTGTCTTTAATTACTATGTACTAACATTTAAATTAATCATTTGATACAGTGCCCTTAGATACTTGTTGATAGTACAACTGAACCTGTACCTAACCTTAACCGTATCCCAACTCAGCAGCAGCAAAAGTGTTTTGCAATAACACATGAATACAGTAAGTACATTAATTGTACTTTGATGTAAGTGGATAAGTAGTTCAAGACACCCAATATAAAGTGGGCCAAAAGTATGAATAAACCCCTTACTTGTTATGGCTACTATATAGTATAGTCAGTACAGGGGTCCATACAAAGAAGTTCCGTTTCTCCCTTTTCTATCTCACATGTGATTCCAGTTATGTTTAATTGTTCATTTAGAGAAGAGGGTGTAGTCACCAAAGCATTAAGTGCTATGTCGTAACTGCATGTGCACCTGTCTCCTGCAAAGCTCTCTATAAAGGCACAGACGGGGCATATAAATATATATGAATACTCAATTTATGGCAGTTTCCCTGTTCTGAGCACAGTGTTACGTCATAGTACATGGAATTTTGGTTCATTGGAACAACCTTCACATTCCTGTTGGCTATTAAGTGTCAATAAATTGCTTTCTTGTCTTAAAATTTTAGCCGAATAGCAATCATTTATTCTGATAACGTCTGCACAAGTCTTTTAGACCAAATATAAGCCATTTTTGGTTCAGGGTCATTAAAGCCAGAGGCTATTTTGGTGTACAGGACCTTGTCTGTTGCCGTGAAGACTCTTCAACATATTGATTGCCTCACCTTCACCAAAACACAAGCCTGCACATTGCAGGTGCAAAGTGCCCATGAAACACTTGCACTGAGCTTGCCACTATTTTTAAGCCATAACAGTGTAAGTATGCAAATTGACAGAGTGAGAACTAATGATGGTGTTCTGCAAAAATACATTATTAATCGTCTTCATCTGGCTGCTGGAACAAAGTGCACCAGGGCCAAGCAGATCTTATCGTGATACTTTACAGTTCAGTACAAAGAGCAATTCCACAAGTCTTTTTTTTTCCCCCTTCTTCAAGTAATTTTTCTCTCTTCAAAGATGGCTTTTAGACCTTGTGAAGTTTCTGTAGAATTATAATGTAGTGAACCGTGAACTTCCCAATATTGCATGATGTATTTTGCAACATGTTTCCATATCATCACTCAGTGACTTATCCTCTTATTATGCAATATGTGGCAAAGCCTTTGGTAATAATTTTATAGTAACCTAAAACATAATACTGACTAAGCATAAACCTTGTAAGAACATAAAAGGAATTGCATTCAAATGCTCAGAATCAGATATACATTCCCTGTTATCATTGCATCATGTCATTGTCATTTCATTGTAACAGCACTGCTCATATTGGGTCACATAGGTTGTGGTTACATGCACACTGATATTTCGGGTAAAATGGGGAAGCTCTTTAACTCCTCTAACTTCATTGTTTAACGATAAACTACATGGTTTCATAAAGAACCTTTCTATTGCACAAAATGTACTTTATTGTGGAAAAAGTTTCTTTAAATTTTTAAAATGTTCCTCACACTAAGAACAAATGGTTCTTTTTAGGACTGAAAGGTTCTTTGGGGAACCCAAAATTGTTCTTCCATGGCATTGCTGTGAAAACCCCCTTTGTGGAACCTTTATTTTTAAGAGTTACTCATACAGGTCACAAATGGTTTATGATGGTAATTTAGTGGGTATGTAGTGTTTGCAGCTTTTATTTTGTATATGTCATAAATGTTTGATTTTGAAAAAAGGAACAGGTTCATCTTAAACCCTTCATGAATCATGTCTTTGAAATGCAAAAATGGTTAAAAGCTGACAATTAAAAAAAAAACTTCCTCAATGCTATTATTCTTTTTGAAATCTAAAACTAAAAACTGCCATTGTGGACACCGTAACTGTATGTGAAAGTGGCTCATGGACTGTTTAGTGGTCTGTGCTTAGTGGGCACTTCACATTCACCCCAGAATTCTAATACCCCACAAAGTTATACAGACCCAACACAGAGGCCAACTCATCAAATCAGATTAACAGAGAATGAGAACTAGTCTTGTTGGTTAATAACCTGTTCCAAGAACAATAGCAACAATTGTTTGCTTTGACATCCTTTAATTTATATATTTATTAAGAGGCACACAGGTAACTTGAGTCCTCCAGCTGCTCCAATGTCTTCCCAAGGTCTGTTCAGATAATAAGCTCTTTCATTGGTACAGGCACCGCAGGTAGACCGAGGGAAATCGTTAACTCTTGACTGCTTGTGTTGCAGAATATGGTGGATGAACTTTGTTCCGGACCTTGCATGGCCCTGGAGATCCATGCTACCGATTCACCCAGAACCTTTCGGGATTTCTGTGGACCTGCAGACCCAGTGAGTAACAAGATTGTTCAATCTTGTTATAATGTGTACTTATTTCCTTGGGGGTTCCCAAAACAAAGCTTAAATTATGTATTTATACCCAAAAGCTTAGCATTAATATTTTCAGTTCTCTATTTATATACTGTATGTATATGAGCTTACAACCTCATTGTCATTTCAAGGTTTTATGAAAGGTATAAACGAAACTTAATGGTCCTTCAGTCTCTTGGACTCAGTGACCTCTTTTACCTTAAGTATCTTCTAATCTGTAGCGCTCTAAAGGCGTATCATCTGTACTCCCCTGGTAAAAACCTGTCTGCATCAGACAGTCGAAATGTACACCACCATGAAGGTTTCATCTTGTATGAAATATTAGTCTGCCAACTCTTGTTGCATGACGACTGTTTCCGCTCTAGGTGGCCACCATTCTACCAGCATTCTACTACTGCCAGAGATAGCTTGTAAATGGCAGGTACCAGTCATGATGAACCATTAGATAAGAATTACGATCCTTGCGCCTTGGAGTCCTTTGTCTGGGATTTATCGGCCTTATGCACAGTACTAAAAGGTTTGATAATAATGTGGACTTAGTCATTTTTAGTGTGGCGCTCCCTTATAGTCCAGTTGGTTTCCTGTGATGGTTAAGACAGTGGACTAAAGGCTCTAGAGTTTAGTCTTTCGGTTAAGGACCCGATGAAATTAAAATTAGAGCATTGTTGACTTTTAATCTATGTTTCTTAGCTTTTAGGTTTTGTATATGTACTCATTGAGTTTTAAAAATTAAAGGTATAGTTCACCCAAAAATTAAAATGCTGTCATTAATTACTCACCCTCATGTCGTTCCAAACCCGTAAGACCTTCGTTTATTTTCGGAATACAAATTAAGATATTTTTGATGAAATCTGAGAGCTTTCTCACCCTGCATAGACAGCAATGGAACTACCAGATTCAAGACCCAAAAAGGACTTCTTTATAATAGTCTATGTGACATCAGTGGTTCAACCTTTATTTTATTAAGTTACAAGAATAATTTTTGTGAGCAAAGAATCAATAAATTATTACAATAAAATTAAAATATAAGCATTTTTTAATTCAAGTTGTAAATTATAAAATAAAATAATTAATAATAATAATTAGGGAATGCGTGTAAAGTACAAGCCTAGTTTACATTATAAATAATAGTTTAACATTTCAAATACATTACGAATATGGAAACATTTGGATTTGTGCTGAATGAGACGTGAGTAATAACCTCCAAATACATCTTGCCAAACCCGCGCTCGCTCCGTCTCGTATGCACGCACACATGCACTGTCACGATCTAATGCACTGTAAATGCTGGATTTTTAAAAACAAATAGGCCTACCGGAACGCAAAAATTTTAAATCTGACATTTTCCGGAACAGGATCCAGCAGGATCAAATTAAGTACTGGTCATAATACTCACATAAAAATGTTTCATGTTAGCAACAGTGTGTTTTGCTGCAGCAGCGCCGATGGAAGCGGTTCACTGACTGCGCAGCACAGCCACATGCGCCAGTTACGTTTGGGATAATTTTATTTTAAATGCCATAATGTCAGTTGAAAACATTGCAATAGTGTTTTAAAATACAATAACGAGCACCATGAAACCATTTAAAGAGGTGCGTTCAGCGGTCTCCATGTCGGGATAGGAAACAGTCAACAAAGTAAAATGATCTCGACTCTCTTCATTTTATCAAATGATCATAATCAAATCTATTAATTTTACAATCCTGCTACTAGCATTTTATTCAGACTAAATCCCCTTTAATTCAGGTGAGAAAGTGGCTTTTGCACATCCTGTCATGCCGGTGACTGTGTGCTGCTGCAATAGACGCATTTTGCTGCATTAAAGTTAACGATTAATCTATTAACTGATCGTTAATTTAAACGACGATCGATCATGGAAATGATCGAAAATTTACATCCCTAATAATAATACATATTACATTTTATAATGAAATATATAAATAATAACAATTTGTCTTCCAGAATAAACTTACTCCAGAATAACGAGGTATATCAACATTTTTGTGTGATAAAATGCTCTTTAGAATCAGAATTCCTGCCTCTAAATTAGCAATGGAAAGTAGCAAATCATGGTTAATGTCTGTGACATAAGCTGAAGGCAAGCTCTTTAATATGTGCCATCACAAATAGCTGATTCAATGCAAAATATAACACCCATCAAAAGGCAGTGCATTGATTTGGAATGATTAAACTGACTGGAACTAACTGTGCATTAAATGGTTTTAACACACAACTTCCAACGAATCAGCTTGCTTACTTCCCACTTAGGTTTAGGAGTAAGGAGTAGAGGTGGACCTAAGTTTTTTTTTTTATGTTATGTTTTCAAACAAATCGTACAAATTTCATACAAATTCGCCACCTCGTAAAATAGTTACGAGATCGGATTGGACCTCCAGCAAATTGTCGTGCTGTTAGTGCTTTATTACTCACGAGGGGTGATATTACATGAAATGTTTCTATTGACAACATTTTTCACAGTTTATGCCTTGCACATGTTGATTCTCACCCGCTAGATATTTGTGCTCTTTGACACAAATGGCTTTGATATGCAAAACATGGCTGCAGTGCTGTGACCTTTACAAGGTCAAACTGGATTGCTCAAACATGGGTTCCGGAAAGAACTCCACACTTCTCATTTGATAACCCCACCCTGAGTCCTCCCCACCCTCTCTTCCACACACACTCACATGGCACAGAGGGAAAGAGAGCGAGAGAGCGTGAGAGTGTGTGGTTGGTTTTTAAACACTCTGACAGGCTGTATATCAGTATTGTCTGGTCCCAAAAGCAATACTTAATTATTTGATATCTCGAGTTCTTTTAACTCATGCTCTTTATTTTGACATGTTCTCCTGCTTTCCCCCTCCTTTTGTGCTGGATCTGTGGCTGTATGTCTGTGGTTTATAAACACTGCAGGTGTGTCTAATGGTGTTTATAAAACAGTTATCATTTGATAACCCCACCCTGAGTCCTCCCCACCCTCTCTTCCACACACACTCACATGGCACAGAGGGAAAGAGAGCGAGAGAGCGTGAGAGTGTGTGGTTGGTTTTTAAACACTCTGACAGGCTGTATATCAGTATTGTCTGGTCCCAAAAGCAATACTTAATTATTTGATATCTCACGAGTTCTTTTAACTCATGCTCTTTATTTTGACATGTTCTCCTGCTTTCCCCCTCCTTTTGTGCTGGATCTGTGGCTGCATGTCTGTGGTTTATAAACACTGCAAGTATTATGTGTAAAACAGTTATTATGTGTGTTTTGGGGAGATAGACTGGTCTAAATATTGTACCGTAAAACTGTGTATAAATGAGGGGTTACCACCTATTACTTTCCATTCACTGAATCACACTAAACACATATACAACACAACAGTGTGCTGAACCGCCTTTTACATCTATTTATACATTTATAAAGCTTTGTAGTAGTGTTTAGAACAAATTCAGTCATTTATGCTAAATTGTAGCACAGCTAATAACAGGGTATGTACAATACTGTATCTTGTTGCCTTTTTATTTAAAGTACGTTATAGTGTTATTTTAATATTATTTATATACTATTATAGTATTTATAATTTTTTTAAATGATCTTTTTCATTTTAGTTTAAGATTTTGTCATTTTATTAGTTGGTCAAATTTAGCTTTAATCTATTTTTATTTCAGTTTTAGTAATTGTACTACTTAAACTTATTTACTCAAACTTTGCAGTTATTTGTCAAGACCTTGTTTTTTAAATTTAGTTTTAAGTTTAAGTTTATAATTTAGTATTTCTATTTTATTTCAGCTTTATTTCAATGAAAGAAAATTATTTTAAGTTTTCATTTAGTTTCAATTCATTGTTTTATTTGTAGCTTTAGTTAATAATAACAACGCTGGTACACGAGAAAGAGGACATGAAATGGGGGGTGTCATCATGCTATGGCTTGAGCTGTATTTCAACACATCTTGCCTACATCAGAGTGTTACAGCTCTATTTTTGAGCTAGCATACTAACGGCAAGGCCTTTATTCTGAACTGCTCCAACCTGAACAGTCATTCCAGTGTGCTTCATTCTTAAATCAGTGAATGTTCATGCAATAAATGTTTGCTAGAAAAATAGTTTTGTTGATGACCAAATTATTTCAGATTGATGGCAAAATAAAATAGCTAGAGTAGCTACAGAGAGTCCGTCAACTGAAGGTACGTCATCACAGCTGCCAGTGTAGACAGCTCTATTGATTGTAATGGAAGAAATCTTATGATTACATGCATCTAATGTCGACACACCCTAACTAACTTTTTTTTAAAGAAAAAGTTGCATGCAGTTTTGTTTGTTGTTGACATGTTGCATTCGTGCTTTCTGTCTGTAATAAACCTTGTAAAAAAATGTATTAGGCTAGTTTAACAGTCCTTAAGATAATATTGCCGATAACATTAAAGGCCAAACCAAAATACAAAGCCGGATATTAGGATAAACCATTAACACTTTGAGACTCCAGGATTGTGTGAACAAAAAAAGGGGAGAAATATTTTCAGCATTGTTTGTGAAGGATTAGTTGTAGTTCATAAAGAGAGGATAATACTCTTCATCACTGTTTGAGTCTGAAGGCAGGCATGTTTTTCTTTCATTTCAGCCGAAAGTTTCAAAATCCTGTACAAACATAGAAAAATAGTTTTGTTGATGACCAAATTATTTCAGATTGATGGCAAAATAAAATAGCTAGAGTAGCTACAGAGAGTCCGTCAACTGAAGGTACGTCATCACAGCTGCCAGTGTAGACAGCTCTATTGATTGTAATGGAAGAAATCTTATGATTACATGCATCTAATGTCGACACACCCTAACTAACTTTTTTTTAAAGAAAAAGTTGCATGCAGTTTTGTTTGTTGTTGTCACCTAGACTACAGTGACATGTTTGCATTCATGCTTTCTGTCTGTAATAAACCTTGTAAAAAAAATGTATTAGGCTAGTTTAACAGTCCTTAAGATAATATTGCCGATAACATTAAAGACCAAACCAAAATACAAAGCCGGATATTAGGATAAACCATTAACACTTTGAGACTCCAGGATTGTGTGAACAAAAAAAGGGGAGAAATATTTTCAGCATTGTTTGTGAAGGATTAGTTGTAGTTCATAAAGAGAGGATAATACTCTTCATCACTGTTTGAGTCTGAAGGCAGGCATGTTTTTCTTTCATTTCAGCCGAAAGTTTCAAAATCCTGTACAAACACAAAGATTCCATTAATTCAGGTTGGAATGTGTAAAGTTTTGTGAGATCTTGACAGAGCATCATACAGTTTCCTGAGCGCAAGTCGACTTCTTATGACATCTTCTGCAGAGTTGGGAGATGCATATGGTAGATTTTAGGGGGAGAGGTCAGTGTTTGATGACGTGGTTAGTTAGTCTAGATTCAGCATGCTTCACTGACCACCCTTGCCTGGTGACCTCCAGTGGTTTTCCCACTGCTGAACACACTTTAGTGTCATGTAAAGCCTTAACAAATAGTGAAATTGGAAGGTCCATGAGAATAGCCTTGAAAAGTTTATTTTTGATTTAGAGAAAGACTGTATCGGGGAGCAGTGGCACAGCATGATCCATCATATGGTGGACAACAAGAAACAGAAGTAAGAACATTATGCCAGCAACATACCTGAAGATACATGCTTCATTTGGCAGAATTTAGCACATATTGAACCTCTTTGTGTCCTAGTGTAGCACCAGTCCATACCAGTACCATATCAATTATTGACTGATATTAGAGATTTAAAATTATTGGTGTTGGTAATTGTTAATTTCTCTATTCTTACATTCATTTGCCATCATCTAACGCTCTCTTAAAGCTGGAGTATGCAGTTTCTGCACTGTTAGTGTCAACAGAGCAGAATTTCAAAAATCAAGCATATTTTCAAACAACCTTTCGTACGTCACTCCCAGTTTGAACATTGCTAACAAAATTCTTATGGGTCTATAGAAACGAAGGCATGTCTTAACCGTTAAAAGTAGGCTACTTTCAATTTATGGTCCAACTTATTAGAAATACTTTTAACTTGAAGTTTAGCTTACCTGTCAAGAAGAACTCTGCAAGTACATTGGCTCGACTGAAACCCAAACATTCCATCAAATTCCTACATTGTTTTTCCCCATTGTCTGTCTCTGTGTATTTTGGCAAGACTTTTTGCCAAATATACTAAGAATTTTGGCTTGCACTTCTGTAATGAAAAAAGACAGGCAGGTAGGCCACCCTATCATTTTCAGACCGAATATAATGACTGGATGAAGATGTTATAGTCCTGAGACTTCTACAGAATATTTTTTTTAATTATAACACTTTAATTATTGATTGCTATCGGAATGTGAAGAGATTTTCAACCAGTATAGCAAAAATGTTTATGGAAAAACATTGCCTATCCTAACTTTAAAGTAATAGTTTAAACTTTTAAAGTAACACTAATAATTTAATCACACTGTTAAATATAATCTTTAGCAAATCTCAAAATGAATAGCCATTTTTCTTATTGTACATTATGTTTTTGGGATGTCTAAATCAACTTGTAGCATTTAAAATGACTAAAAAATAAATATTTTGGATGTATTTAGATAAAATGGTGTAGAATTTTATTATTGGCCATTTATTAATTGTCAACATAAAGCCGATGTTAATGGTTGTCAGTTATCAGCCATAATTTTTTATACTGGTGCATCCCTAATAAGTAGTTTGTATGCTAAAAATAATTTGGATAAATCTGACTATTATAGTGAGACATCATCCTTTCCACACCCTACGGGATTTTACACTAGCCATAAATCAGACTTTGCTCCCAGCTTTGGTCATTTTCATTGTCACCTTCTCGTTTTGAGAGCAGTCTCACTTCTAGGTACATGTTAAGGTATTTTTTACCAATATTTTTTTCAAGGATGTGTTTTCCGAACACTGTTTTCTCCTCTATTTGTAATGTAGTTTTGCTGGTTTTCAGGAATGATATCAGTTGTGGAACACTGCTTCTTTCCAGTGCCTTGATGTTACAGATCACTTTATCAAGTTGATAGAAGTGAAGAAGAGCAAGCGGATATGCGTGACGGTAGTGAAAAATTCATAATGGTGGTTCTTGTTGGCATTAAGATCTCCACTCAAGTCACGTATTGAGAGTTTTTGCCTTTCTTATTCCAGCTTGTTATGATAGTATTGTTCAGTGTAACCAGATTCTCTGACTCAAGTGTATGTGTACACAAGGAAATGGTGTCTTTCTAGACAAAACTTCCTTGAACAAGTTACAAGGTTGTGTCTAAATGTGTGAAATTGTATTCTGCTGTTTTATTAGAACAGACCAACCTCACAAAAGAATAAATTCACTGGTTCCTGTGTAAATACCTGCTGTTATTGTCTGCCTTTCTGCATTAATTTACATTCTGTATGTGTCTGTTTGAACTTGATACGGTTCAAGGTTGACTTTTGTCCAAGGTTGTACAGAAGAAACTAGCCATTTGTTTTCTGTGTGAGAATGCACCGAGGTCCTGTTCTCTTAGTTGTGTTTAAGTCTCATATGGTGTTGGAGTTCATGAATAATGTATTGTGCCGTCAGATCGTATCAACTGACAAAGTTCAACTGAATGCCTGTCAATGACTGACTGGCTTTCAGCTCCAGATGCCAAAATACTGTAACAGAACCTCCACCTGGAAACGAAGGTAACTTACTTGTAACATAGTAAACCTATACAGTGGGAATGTAACCGTGCCCGATTTGTCACAGACAATGGTGATAAGATAAAGGATTAGATGTTTGGACACAGTGTTTGTGCTTTAGACGAGAGAACATGCTCCTATAGAGCATTTTGTGTATTCATGTCCTCCAGTCGTATCAAAAGTAAACACAATGGTATACGGAGGCAGAATTATGTATTTAATACAGCACTACAGTGTAAGGTCAAGTGTGTGAATTATTTTTGAATGCTCTGAGTTCAGTTTTATAGGATGTTAGTAATCTGGTGTGCTTGTTCTAGTATGGCTCTGTGTTAGTCAAGGCCTGTGTTGCCTTCTACTCAGAGAAACAAAGCACAATTGACACTGTTGTCTCACGTGTTTTCTGTACAGTCTTGTTAGATCTGTCTGTGAGAAATTTGATGGGCCAACATGTCATAGCCTGCAACTAAAGAGCAAAGGCAATTAGTAACAATGAGGTTTTTCCTGGATTAGTGTATTTGACAAGGCATGAGTCACTCAAGTACAAATAACTGAATGTGCTGTAGATGGTTCTCTAATGTTCAGGCAAAATGCTGTTCAGAAGTGTTTCTAGTAAGAGCAGTTGCTTTTTACCAACGTTCAATAGTTTGGGGGTCTGTAAGACTTCTGTGAAAGCAAAGCTGAATTTTCAGCAGTCACTCCAGTCTTCAGTGTCACATGGTCCTTCAGAAATCATTCTGATAGGCTGATTTGGTGCTCAAGAAACATTTTGTATTATTATCAGTGTTGAAAACTGTTGTGCTGCTTAATATTTTTGTGGAAACCTTGATACATGTTTTTCAGGATTCTTTGATATATGGAAATAAAAAGTAACAGCATTTATTTGAAGAAGAAATCTTTTGTAACTTATAAAAGTCTTTAATGTCACTTTGATCAATTTAATGTCTTAATTTCTTAAAAAAAAAAAAAAAAGTACTGTCCCAAACTTTTGAGCGGTAGTGTCTTTACATAGGCAGAGTCCCACGCTTCTATCCTAAATTGTGTTTAACTCTTGCAGAAAAGCATTATTTCTCAGGCTGGTCCAGCTGATGTGCATTCAAGAGTACATAAATAGGTCTCTATGAAAAATATAATTAGTTCTTTTAACTGTAAGGTTTTGAATATTATGATTTATCCCATTTGTTTTACACCTTGTCTCTGTACATAGTGCATTTTATTTCAAAAGATCAAGGAAAATTATACTTTTCATAAATTAGCCATCAATTTCTGACCTGGCCAAAGAATATACTATAAAATAAGTTCTTACCCATATTTAAAAATGTATGCTTGTCATAATATATATTTTAATTGGAATTATAATTGAATTTTTCAATTATATCTCCTGCTTGATATTTTGTTTCATAAGTAGTATAAGTGGCTTATGGCAGAATAAATAGCTCTCTAACGGTATCTGCCCATGTACATTTCCTGTTGTAAACCAAGGAAATGAATAGGTTATTCAATCAATCAGGGTTTAATTGTGATGTCGGTTGGTGCTGAGGGCTAGCATGTGTCAGTGCTGTAAGCATGTGACCATAAAGGCAGGGTCGTGGAGACCTGTAGTTACCATGGCGGTGCTCCCTTAGGAAGCTCCAGTGCCGTCCCACAGCATCGATTGCTGCTTAATTAAGGCCCTCTTACATCAGAGCGGCACCAGTCACAGGGAGTGAGTGAGCCATGTGACCGGGACTGAACTGGAACTGCCTCGTACAATCTGCCCATCATCTGCCACCAAATTAGCTCAGAGCCGTCTGTTTCCTAATGATAGGAAAGCCTGTTTTGGTTTGTTGTTGATAATTTTGCCTGTTGAAAATTTCATCATTGGCAAAGAAATAGTCTCTATCACCACATAAACTTTGTTGTCGTGCCTTAAATTGTGCTCAAAATAGCAAAATTCTGAGGGGCAAAAAGGTTAATTGACACAAAAGTCATTTTCAAACCAAACAGCTTTCTATTGGTCAGTTCAGCTAATTTGAGTGATCAACTTGAACCCACTGCAAAATCTGCATAGGGACATATTTCGCCCTCACACGAAATTCCCAGTCACATGAATTCCCGTTGAAATGCCTGGATTTCGCTGGATTTTCGAAAATTGCAGAAGAACGGTAAATGCGACTGACCTTTTAAACAAATTGCGACTTTGTTCCTTGCCATTTACCTGAAGCTTCTTATTCAAATGACTTCCAAGTATGCTAATTACATGGACAATTCCCTTGCCACCACCGGTGTTGAACGGTTTTGTTCGAGGGCATGTTGGTGAAAGCAAAATTGTGACGTCATTAATTCTCAAGGTCCTACATCATTCATTTGGGACTAAAGGTTACCATCAGTTTTTCACTTAAACTAAAACTTAATATCTCAGAAGACCCTGTTATTGACCTAACCAAATCTATTTTACATGAGGTTCGGTATTTTAAACCATGTGGTGAGACAGGCCTTGGTTTGAAATGTACAATTGTTGGTGATTGGTCTAGAAAGGCCCATCTTGGCATGGTTGGGATTACAAAAGGACCTCTTAAATGAAATGAATCTGTTGCTCGTTAATTAACATAGACACAAAGCAGATTAGCACATTGACTATTTTAATAGCTGTGAAGTGAGAGCCTTCTGTGAAGGAGATACTGCAACCTCATTTGATAACCATGGCTGTTTTTACAGGTAAGAGGTGGCATCGACGTGCACCGTAAACTAAAAGATTCTGACCTAGTGGCCAGCTTTAGTGTCATCTAAATGTCTGAGACTACACTAAAAATCTTATATTTACCATCTAATTTACACTACTGTTTAGATTTTGGGGGGAATTTTTTTTTCTTGTGGTCTCCAAGGCTGCTTTTTTTAACAAAAGTACAGTATATTTCAAATACAGTATTATAGAAATAAAACATTTAAAGGAGACATATTATGCCCCTTTTTACAATATGTAATATAAGTCTCTGGTGTCCCCAGGATGTGTCTGTGAAGTTTCAGCTCAAAATACTCCACAGATCATTTATTATATCATTTTGAAAATGCCTATTTTGAGTGGAAGCAGAAACACGCTGTTTTTCGGGCCTGTCTCTTTAAATGCAAATGAGCTGCTGCTCCCCTCCCCCTTTTCCAGAATAGAGCTGCTGCCATTACAGCTGGTAACTGCTAAAAACATCTGTTATGGTTCTGATTATCATGTTTATCCTGCTGAAATCATGCGTTTTATAAGTTTAAACTTCTGATATACGGTTTTCTGAGTCCACACAAGCACACGGACAGAAAGCGACCACCACACAGCATGTGAGTACTAAACTAAGTTCTCATTCACACACAAGCTTACGTTAAAAACACACACAAGTTACAAAAACAGTAATTTATGTCTGTGAAGGTAAACAGCTGGGAAATAAATCGCATGTTTATTTTAGATCTGTGTGTCAGCAGCAATATACAGTAAATAAATCAATAAATCCACTGCTCTCTTATCTCCTCTGAGGCTGGGACTCTAAACCGTGTTCTGTGCTCGTCTGTGCAGCCAAAGACAGAACAGTTAGCATGCTTTGCTCAAACTTTCGCCATGGCATTAGAGCTGGTACACCGTTGTCGCTTGCGAAAACACAATAACGGCGCCATGGGTGTAAACTTACAGATTAAGGGGCAGTAATATTATAATGAGATCACTTTGCAACGTCACCAAGGGAGCGAAATCAGACGCGCTCGTTTTCTCAGACGCTTGCAGAAAAAGGCTTCCCAAAACAAAGTTACTAGGTTAATCTTTTTCACATTTCCTTGGTTGGTAGATGCTGATGTGACCTGATTATAGCACTTAACCTGGAAAAGTCAGATTTTCATGATACGTCACCTTAAATTTTTTTTATTTTTAAAATGTAATTTTGCAGTCAGACTAAAACAATAATTTGGCTATTTAAAACAAAGCCCTGTTAAGAAAAATGTTCTGATGAAATGTACACTACACTACATACAAGTGAATTATTTTTAAAAACCATGAATGCTTTACATTGATCAAAGTCAGTAAAGACATTTATAACATTACAAATGATTTCTATTTCAAATAATTGCTCAAATCTTTGTATTCATCAATTAATCCTGAAAAAAAGCCTATTTCCGCAAAAATGTTATCCACCACGACTGTTTTCAGTGTTAAAAATGATTCTTGAGCACCAAATAAGCATATTAGAATGATTTCTGAATGACACTAAAACTTAAATGGCTAATGGCTGCTGAAAATTTTCATCACATGAATAAATTACATTTTAAAATATTTGAAATGATATTATTTCACAATATTGCTGTTTTACTGTATTTGTGATCATATGAATGCAGCCTTGGTGAGGATAAGGATAAGTCCAGTGTCACATGATGATCCTTCAGAAATCATTCTAATATGCTGATTTGGTGCTCAAGAAACAAATATATTTTTTTCATATTTAGTGTTAAAAACATTTGTTCTTTTTAATATTTTTTGGAAACTGTGATACTTTTTTTTTCAAAATTCTTTGATAAATAGGAAGTTCAAAAGTGCAGCATTTATTTAAAAAATAAATCTTTTGTAATAATGTAGAAGTCTGTACTGTTCCTTTTGATCAATTGAATGAATTATTTTCTGAATAAAATTAATGAAAGGTTTTAAGAATAATGGAATATTATGACAAAAATGACTACAAAATATTAAGAATTCTGCACGATTTCTAGGAATTGTTATGCTGATAATAATGAAAAAATATATTAAATTAGAAAATGCAAAAAAAAAAAAATCATTGATAGTATGCTTTTGCATTTTATACTAGTGTTCTCTAACTTTTGCACACAATAGGATCAGCTGACATTCTGATCAGGCACATAAAGGGTTAAATATGAGGAGTTTAAGTCTGGAACAGTACAGTCTGCTAACTTGAACTGACACCCAGATTGTCTTTCACCCATTTGACCAATTAAGGCTAGTTTACCCATATAGTGTAAATTTGTCTTTCTAAATCATAGTTATTTTAGTTTTCAATAATTTGTGATGATTGCCAAATACTTTTAAATGGCCCTGAGAGTCATTTTAGTGTGAGAGAACAGATATTCATATACTCGGCTCTAGCACTGGGACGTCTCTCTGAAATGGGCCCCATTTTATCAGTGAACAGTGAGAGGAGGATTTGTGAGGTAACCATTTTTTTCCCTCGGTCTAAATAGTGTTACGTCAGTGTGTCTCTATTGACATTTACTTTATGTTCCGTGTGGTGGGGTGAGAGAGGTTTAGTGTGTATATGCAGTGTGTCTGGCAACGGCACCTATTTAGAATACGAACACACACACACTATGAATGTTGAGGTCAAACTGCAGCCATCAGAAATGGATATCACCAACATGGATATCTCAGTCATACAAAAGTGTTGATTTAAACACTATTCCCAAAAGAATTGCATGTGACAGCGAGGCAGTGAGAGGTGAAATTAACTCCCTTAGCTTGTTTGTTTGGAACCGTAGCCTGTAGTTTGTGTGTGACCGTCAGTGTTTGGGCTTGGCAGGACTCATTACAGTGACATTAAGCTCAGTAGCTGCAGGTCACTTACGGGTAACTAACGCTATTATAGTGAGCCAGCTTTGCCAGGAATTGTCTCAGCACTGAAAATGAACCTTACTGCCAGCAAATGTATGCGTGTTTGCATGTTTTCAAAGTTCAATTGCAGTCAGACTAAAACAATAATTTGGCTATTTAAAACAAAGCCCTGTTAAGAAAAATGTTCTGATGAAATGTACACTACACTACATACAAGTGAATTATTTTTAAAAACCATGAATGCTTTACATTGATCAAAGTCAGTAAAGACATTTATAACATTACAAATGATTTCTATTTCAAATAATTGCTAAAATCTTTGTATTCATCAATTAATCCTGAAAAAAAGCCTGTTTCCGCAAAAATGTTATCCACCACGACTGTTTTCAGTGTTAAAAATTATTCTTGAGCACCAAATAAGCATATTAGAATGATTTCTGAATGACACTAAAACTTAAATGGCTAATGGCTGCTGAAAATTTTCATCACATGAATAAATTACATTTTAAAATATTTGAAATGATATTATTTCACAATATTGCTGTTTTACTGTATTTGTGATCATATGAATGCAGCCTTGGTGAGGATAAGGATAAGGCAAATTTTCAAACTTCAAAAAGTATGGTGGCAGTAATATGCTAAATCAGATGGTAAGCATGGTGCTTTGATGTTTACCATAGTACTAGATGATAAACTACTCATGTACCATTAGGGCTGGGTTTTGACACAAATTTCACGATTCGATTCGATTCTCATTCACAAGCTTGCTATTCGATTCGATTACCAATTCGATTCGATTCAATATCGATTATTTTGGATATATATCAGGTACAGTACATGCCAAATTTTCTCAAGGAAAAAAAAATCTCTTAACTAATGCTGTAAAATATACATGAGAGTCAGTTGGTTCTACATTACTATAATATTAGGTTAAAATTGACTGGTTAAAATTGTTAAAATTGAATGATTTGTTAAAATTACACTTAAAGGTTTTAAAATAATAAAGTTACAATTACATAATATTTCTACTTCAATTCGTTTTTTTGAAATATAAACATAATGGTGGCTGTCATAAAAACTTGATGGGTTTATTCAAACATAAATTAAACATTGAAGAACAGTACAATTTATAATGAATATGTTATATGGTGCATATATTTAGCTAAATGTTTATTTTTCTATCTGACTAATGAGTTTATGGTCACCGAATATGTTTTTTCTGAGGTAAATGTGACATTACGTGACATTGTTTACAAGCCGTTATATTGACGTCTTTGCGCGGCTGAAACACTGATTGAGCGATTACATGAGACGGGATACAGCTTGTAAAGTTATACTCTTTCTTTTAACTTACCTTCGGATGTTTAGTCATGTTTATTTTGTGCTGAAACTGGTATTAATGTGGAGGAGATGATCAGTTCACGTGCGCCTCGCGCTGCCGCGTCTGTTGATCGAGGCGCTACAGTGATCTGTCAATTCACATTAAACAGCGCCAAAACGGCATTTATTGTTTGAATACTGCAATACAATGGAAATCTGAGACTTTGTTTCATATTAAAAGTACCAAAGCACAATGCTTATTGCGATACATTGGCTGGGGAATGCCCTTCAACGTTCCGTCCATTAATTGAAAACAGGCTAGAATAATCGATTCTTGGGATTTAAGAATCGATATCGTTTCATAAAAATGAGAATCGATTAATATCGAGATATCAATATTTTTTTTTACCCAGCCTTATGTACCATGTTATATATACGTTTTAGCATATTTTTTTCTTATTGCTGTACTAGCACCGTGTTGCATTTGAATTTTTAATGTTTTTCTCTTTTGTTGACATTTAGACTGCCAGTATTGCCTACAAAAACTGTTCATAATTTAAAACAAGCAATCCTGAGATGTGTGTTAGTCATCTGTTTGATCAAATGAGGATGTGCCTCATTACTAAGAACCGAATGAAGCTTGCTAATGTCGTTATACTTGTATCCATGACATCAGATTCTCTGTCTTGTTTTAAAGTAATCAAAAGAAGACATTATATCTAGATAAAACTAAAGAAAGGAAGGATTTCATTGTCTTCGTGTTCCTTTTCTAAGTCAAAAAGATAAGGATAATTACTAACCAGCAAGAGTCTCTAATTATGCCAAAGCTTAAGAAAGGAAACCATATGTTACAGACAGTGCTCTTTATTGAAAGCAAAACACTAATTTTGCCTCAGACTTTCTCTCATGACAATGTGTGGTCGCTTAATACTCCCTCTTTGTTTGAACTGTGTGGTCCTCAGCAAGTTCCAGGCCACTGAAATGTAAATTCAGAGATCAAAATGGAAGTGACAAAATGGGTGTGGCTAAGGAAACCCAATTTATTTACATGTAGATAACCCGTCCCTCATGGGCGGTGATGGGGAGTTAAATTTCCTACTGGTAGAGATTAGCAGAGGACAGCAGAGCCGCCGGGGTTTGTGTCCTCAGGAACATTTCATTTCATCATGTTCCATTTTAGCCTAAGCCAGTTGGCCAGCTGAGCTCTGAATGAGAAGCACATGTGAGCGTGAATTAAAGACAAGACCTGGTATTAGTCCAACATTCTGCTGAAAGGGCAGTGAAATATAAACTCAAAGTAAGCTCAGCCAAGACCCCTTGAACTACTGTAAAGCTGTAATGGCTGGGGAGCAGTATTTGTTTAACATTTGTGCACCTTTGTAAAGATGATCATATATATATATATTTTTTTTTTAAATCGCTTATACCATTACACTCAACTACATCAGTTCCATTTTGTTGCTTGTCTGAAGTCCTAAATGTGAGACTTTTTTTTTTTTTTTGCTGGATGACAGCATGCCCAGAATGTTGAGCAGCCTGCTCTTTTTGCCAGCCTGGTGTTAATGTCAGTTTGAGACTAGCTTGACCAGAGAAAATAACACAGCAGGTTGGGTTTCACACAAGTAATGTCACGATTCTGAATTAACTTAAAACTGTTTTCATTTGGGATGCACTGATATGGCCGCCGGGGTTTGTGTCCTCAGGAACATTTCATTTCATCATGTTCCATTTTAGCCTAAGCCAGTTGGCCAGCTGAGCTCTGAATGAGAAGCACATGTGAGCGTGAATTAAAGACAAGACCTGGTATTAGTCCAACATTCTGCTGAAAGGGCAGTGAAATATAAACTCAAAGTAAGCTCAGCCAAGACCCCTTGAACTACTGTAAAGCTGTAATGGCTGGGGAGCAGTATTTGTTTAACATTTGTGCACCTTTGTAAAGATGATCATATATATATATTTTTTTATTAAATCGCTTATACCATTACACTCAACTACATCAGTTCCATTTTGTTGCTTGTGTCTGAAGTCCTAAATGTGAGACTTTTTTTTTTTTTTTGCTGGATGACAGCATGCCCAGAATGTTGAGCAGCCTGCTCTTTTTGCCATCCTGGTGTTAATGTCAGTTTGAGACTAGCTTGACCAGAGAAAATAACACAGCAGGTTGGGTTTCACACAAGTAATGTCACGATTCTGAATTAACTTAAAACTGTTTTCATTTGGGATGCACTGATATTTAAATTCTGTCCAACACCGATAAACTGATTATTATTTTGATACTGTGGCTCATTCTCTGTAAACAAGTGTGTAAAAATGTTACCTTATTTAAAGGCTCATAATAGTAACTTAAGGGTACTCTGAAAAAAATGATTCATTGAATTTACTAAAACATTTTAAGGTAAGTGGTTGCAATCAATTTATTTTAGCTACATTTAAATAAACACATTTATTTGACTAACTTTCAACATATTTTTTTTTAATTAAATGTTGCTAAAAATAAATAGTTTGCGACCACTTACCTTAAAAAAAATTAGTAGCATTTTTTTCAGTGTACAAAGATACTACCATAAATTACTAACATGCACCTTTCATGGGTTGATGAGGTAAAAATTTCCCGCTTTCTTTTCTGACAGTATTGATAACCATTAAATTCTGAAAAATTCTATAGGATTTTGTCTAAATAAAACAAACAATCATTTTAAGGTGTGAAATTTCAGTGAAATTGTGTGCAAAAAACAGGTCAAAAGTATAGAGATATATGAAAGCACATCTCACACAGAAGTTGCTTTCTGCTGGTCAGTGCGGCAAATTCGTGGTACCAACTTGAACATTAGCGAAATCTGCGTGGGGAACTTTTTCACCCTCATGCGAAATCCTGATCGTGTGTATTCCTGTTAGAATGACTGGATTTCACCACCGAAAATTTGCTGAGCAACAGTAAATGAGACTGCACCTTCAGTGTTGCAAGTGAATATTGTTGCTTACATTTTAATGCTAGATTATTTTGTCAATTTTCAACCAGCTTTGCATTACCAGGCCATTGTTGTAAATAAGAATTTGTTCTTAAGTGACTTGCCTGGTTAAATAAAGGGTTAATAATAGTTACAATGTTAATAGTATATGTAAATAAACAATGTGGACTCTTTCTCCACGTTACCTGCACTCCGATATCCTGGTTTATTTGTCAGAAAAAGTCCACTGGATGACACAAAATGACACATTTTTGACAACTCCAAGGCTTTTGTAAAAACTACAGATTGAACTTCCGCATTTTTGTATTCCATTTCCTGCCCACAGACAGTAGGATCAACAGAGAGGCGGCGCTAAAATCAAAACACCACAGCCCTATTTCGCTGTCTTCTGTTTAGCACCTATTTATTTATTCATTCTGCATAGATAGCCAAGTTTTTATTAAAAAACTTATTTTTTTATTAACCCCGACCCCCCCCCCAAGAACCGGTAGCCATTGACTTCCATAGTATTTTTTTCCATACTATGGAAGTCAATGGCTAACATCAACTGTTCGATTAGCAACATTCTGAAAAACAGCAACTTTTGTACTGAAAGGAAGAAAGAAACTAATACAGGTTTGGAACAACTTGAGGGTCAGTGAATGATGACAGAGTTTTCATTTTTTGGGTGAACTGTCCCTTCACGTTTGAGTTTAAATTCAAAGTTTTTGTGTGGGTGTGTGTGCGTTGAGTTGAAAGAAGTGACTCAAGGAGGACTGTTAATGTAGCTGATGTTTGCAGTAATGTGAACAAGCACGTGTGAGTAACCCGATTCGCTGGATAGAGTGTATGTTATGTGATCTCGCAGCAGCGTTGACCACGAGTAACTATCACAGCACATGCATTGTCACCTGTGCTTTTATCCAATTGCTCTACCAAGGAAACCCTGTTCAAAGAATATGCTCCATTGTTCTTACTGTAACCCATCACAGAGATGTCATCATGTAATGTGTTCTGCTTCCTTACAGGAAATTGCACGCCACCTTCGGCCCACCACTTTGCGTGCGCTCTACGGCAAAAACAAAGTGCAGAATGCCGTTCATTGCACCGATCTACCGGAAGACGGGATTCTGGAGGTGAGCTCTAGCAAATCTCATTCAAATGTTATGCAAGAGCCACACAGTCACGTTTTGTATTTAGTCACATTTTGCTCATGTTGAGTAAGTGTGTTCGCCGTCAAAAAAATTCTGGATCCCACAAATGCTTATAAAGCCTAGGACAAAATGGCATCCAGGTCTCATGACTGTCCACTGTGGGCCGAGGCAGACCTACAGCCCGGCTTATCTCACAGGAAGGGAAGCAGGCTGGTAGAGTCGAGTTTGGTAGAAGAAGAAAAAAAGGCATTGTTATGCCAGGCAGTGGGTTTGGCCCGGTGGACGTCATTGTTGTGCACAACTCCTGATCTGTCCAGCCTCCTAGCACAAATGGCCCCTTGTTAATCATTTGCCTGCTGAGTCTGACCGACTCAAAAAAATTAAAATCATAGCACTGAGTTGCCATGGTGACCACTTCAGTCCTCCAGACTAGACACACAGTGCTACACTTAATAGTGAAGGAAAATAATAAGCCTTACACAGAATTGTCAATAGCCCCCGTTTCCCAAATTGCAAGACGATCAAATAAAAAGTCAAAAGGTGATGTAAAAACATATTCCCCACAATCAATGGAAAAGATGAAAAGAAAAGGGGGAAAAAAATAAAAATGTATGAACGGAGTGCAGTCATGTACAAACACACACAGACCTGGGGAGTTCAGAGCGTACCATGCCAGTTTTTCAGTTTTTAAGTAGACGAATATTCACACTCAAACGCTCTCTCTCACACACACACACACGCACACACACACCCCTTGGACCACTAAGGCTTTCTGGCATAAGACAACAGAAATGACAACATGGCTTGGAAAGGACCATTGTATGCGACTACTGCACTGTACACTCCATAAAATATAAAGAGACCACACTAGGCAGAAATATTCAGGGGACAGAAACACTGCTCGCTACATCAGTAGTGGAATTATAATTTACAGTAATAAATGAATGTCCCATGGCTCACGGAATATTCTCATTTACAGTAGAATAAATACTTTGCTATTGCTACTCTTCCTGTAATTTACATTCTAACCCTAGACATGCAGAGAAAGCTAGTGTAAAGCATACAGATTAAGTGTAGGTCCCGTATGTTATGAAACTTTGTTCAAGACTAGTTGTCGTAGTTGTTTTTCCCAATTGAATTTGTACTTGTCTTTATTCATCTAAAATTACTGTGTTTTGAAATGGGCAGAAAAAAAGTGCTATTTTTTATAGCTAAGGTCATGACTTGATGGTGATTTTGACATCGAAACGTCCCTGATAACGGTCCTTCTCGCTGTAATCGATGTTCTGTCCGAATACTTTACACTCTATGCGCATTTCGATACCCACAGTGATGTTGAATTTGACGGCCACCAGAGGCTGGAGGTAATGGGGATGTAGCAGCTTTCCGTAGTAAGGATAATACTGGAGGGGGAAACCAACCCCCAGCCCGAAGTACTCGACTGGTCCAAGATGTTTTGCATCCTCTTCTCTCTGTTAACAACCAGAATTAGTATTAGATCATTCTCCGGAGCACTACGGCACATGGAGTACTGAATTTCACATCACTGTGTATATTTCTTTGCTTAGACTTGACTGGAAAAATAGACTAGAGATGCACTGATATTCTAGTCCATTCTTATAATTAATAATGCATTCCTGTAGCTCAAACAGTAGAGCATGACAAGCCAACATCATGTGTTTGATTCCCAGGAAATGCGAGAATTGATCAAATGTAAATCTGTCCCTTGAATGCAATACATGCTGCTTTGGATTAAAGCATTTGCCACATGCATAAATCTGAATCTACAGTTATACTATAGCTGATATTTGATGCTGTTTTGTCTAAATGTTATAATATACTGTATGAAAAAAGGATATTCATTTTGATATTTGATAAAGATTACATTAAACTGTGTTATTAAATTGCATTTTTATATATATATATATATATATATATATAAGTATAATTATGGTATTCTAAATGTAAAAAAAAAAAAGGCTAACATATATCTCTAAACAAGAATGCCATTTTACCAAGATGCTTTGTAAGTATTTCTTACCTTGTTTGTGCAGTGGATTGGAATCAGATTGCCATGAAAGTTAGAGTGGATTGGCTCAGGGATACTGTCATTGGAAGCTGGAGGCTGAGGAGAGAGAATGACAGTATGATGATACAATCCCAATATTAAGGTAAATGTTGCCTCAAGCTAAGAAAAATGGTTTGCAAGCACCTGATGTATATACAATGGCAGTAAGTAGGTTCATATTGGTGGGATGATCTTGAATAACAAAATAACTCACCCGTGGCCTGAAATTCACAATCCTATTGAGTTTAATGATGAGGCAGGGTTTGCCTTCTTTGAAGCCGAATGTGTCATCTTTCTTTCCTGAGCAATCCTTCAGCCACTCTCTTTCGAAGCGGCAGGCCTTCCTCACGCCGTCACTGCCCTCCAGTTCTCCGCGCTCCGTATAGGATTGGGGTTTGTCTGAACATGAAACACATTAAACCTTATTACTGACTAATACAACTGTATTTGCTTGTCATTACTACAACAGTGTACAGGCATGCAGGACAGCACAATGGGTCAAATAAAGCCCCGATTGTCTACCTAAGCAGTGGCTAAAACACGAACTGTTGACTTGTGAATGAAGATCATATGACACAGAGCTGGGGAGTGATGTAGGAGATCACTTCCTGAACTGTACCCTTTTTAGCTGACCTACTTCATAATACAGCTAAAAGCTTGGGTTTATTGAGACGTGTGTATATATAGCTTAAAGATACTCTTAGAACGTGTTGTACCTCCGCAGTTTTCAAATTTGCTTTCGTCACCCTGGCTGTCTTTTTCGTATGCTTTCAGAAACTCCTTCATATGTTCCACATATGCACTGTAAGTCGTATTATCGCTGATGGAGTAGCTGATCTCTGCTTTGTCCGGGCGTGGGGAGTGTGATAAGCCTGTAAGTAAAGCAGAAAATGTGTAAAGCAGGTTAAATGTGGCCCAACAACTGGTGTCAACCATAAAAATGAGCATTTAGAAGAGTGATTTTCCCTCCAGCTACAAGAGCGGAGAAAGCCTGGTCCATTCATTGTCATGGAAGTTTGCTATTCAGATTCCCAGCTTGGCAGTACTTTTCCACCGGCTCGAACGTACAACCAAAGCGGGGCGTGGCGTGAGCAGAGCCAGCAGAAGAGAACAAGCAAACCTTATATTGCATTTAATGCCAATTTTTGTTTCAACAAGCTGGTAATGACCTTCCGTGCATGTGCTGCAGCTGGTAAAAAAGAGGAGCTTCTAACTTATTGCACATGGGAAGTTTGTGTTTAGTCCATTGGGAAGTTCATTGTGTAATACACTTTTAAGACTCCAGTTAGAGCCTGCGAGAGTCTCCCAGCCTTCCCCCTCCTCCTCTCCACAACCTCACATGCTTCTTTCACACAATGGAAACTTTTAGCCCCTGAGAGGGAGGCGGGACTTTAACGCAGGCAGCATGTCTTTTGTACGTCAGGCCTTCCTTGCAGCAAATAGCTGCACACCATGGTTATCTCCACTTCATTCCTACTCATGTTGTTTCTTTTTAGACTTCAAGGGCCGCCTCTCTTAAAGGGGAAACGGTTCTTCTTGGCAGAGGCGTTTATGTTCAGGGCTTTAACGAAGACAGATAAATGTAATGCCAAGGTGGGAGTGTGCACTATGCAAACATTCACTGGCATGGCTGGTGTGGCGAATGGCTGGCAGTGGACCAACGGGCAACCTAACGGGGATTATGGAAGGTGCAGTGTACAATGCTCTCCACGGTTTCTTTTTTCACGTTTTTAGCTGAAGTTTAATTGCAAAATATTCTTGTTTGTGCAAAACAAGCTTAGTGATAAACCCTGATCCTGTTGTAAACTACTTCAAAGGTATGTTTAAGTGCACTAAAGCCGATACCACCAACCCCGACTGAAATACTACAAGACATACCAGATCAAAGACATGCGAAGTGTGTAAATGCGGAACAACTCTGCTGTAAGAACCCAAACGGGAAGCCTCGTCAGGCTAGCCAGGAAGTGAAGGTCCAAATGGCTTTCTGTGTGCGTGTGTGTGTGTGTGTCTCTCCTTCTCCTCCCTCACACTCCTACCACCTCCACCCTCTCTCGCTGAGGTCAGACAGACCTTTAGAGCTGCCGAAATGTCACAGGGTTTGCAGAAACTAAATTAACTTCCAGCATTATGGAACAGTTTGAGTGCGTGTAAACGAGAATGTCCCCAAAACAGTTTGTTCTTTCCATTTTTCTATATCATTGCTAAAGAATAACATGTCATGTTCCTGCTGCTTCAATTACTTGTAAAAGCCTGTGACGGCTAGGCCTCTTGTGAACCTTGTCAACCAGGTAACAAACAAATCTCGGTTTCACATGCATTTTTAAATATTCTACAACATAACTGTAATGCACAGCTAGACATAAAAACACCTTTCATATTGTGCACGAGATTGTCAACTACACAACAGCATTCTCACAACACTTTCGCATATCGTACTTATCGAAAATCCTGCCAGTCAAAACAACTTTTAGCAGTGAAGTACATGTAGTTCATTCTGTATCTCTTTGGTTTGGTGATTCATTCTCACAGCTTTTATGTACAAATAGTACCCAACCTCTGAACACTTTTGGGCATGTAATATCTTCAACATCATTGGGGTTGGTTCGTTACCTGGGGGTGCAACCCTGTCCTGGTATGTGGGCTTGTAGTTGCTGAGAGTCAGGAGCATGGCCTGGATGGTGCCAATGAAAATTCCAGCCAGGCAGCCATAGAAGATTACATAGAAGATGAAGATTTTGACTGCAAAGAAAAAAATATAAAGCATGGAATCAATGGGATGTATTAGAGCAGCACATACAAGAAGGAAATAACATTGAGTTTCCACAAACATCAAACCAAATGTAAACATGGTCCAGCGTTTAAATGTATCCACTTTCAGTGTTGTTTTGAAGAGCATTTAAAGGGTTAGTTCACCCAAAAATGAAAATTCTGTCATTAATTACTCACCCTCATGTTGTTTCAAACCCGTGAGACCTTCGTTCATCTTCGGAACACAAATTAAGATATTTTTGATGGAATCTGAGAGCTGTCTGACCCTGCATAGACAGCAACGCAACTGAAGAGGAGATCTGTAAAATAATCCATGTGACATCAGGGGTTCATCCGTGATTATACGAAGCTACGAGAATACTTTTTGTACGCAAAAAAAAAAAAAAAAAAAGACTATTCAACAATTCGTCTCCTCCGCATCACCCTGTAGTGCCATTTTGGAGAATATCAGCTGGATGTAAACAGCGTATGCTGTTCTGTGTCAGCTGCGTCACACGGACACGCTGTTTCCGTTCTGATCAAATCACAACAACGTAGGAAACAGATCTGGCGGGACGCAGCTGATACAGAACAGCATACGCTGTTTACATCCAGCTGACATTCTCCAAAATGGCAGGAGGAGACAAATTGTTAAATAAAGTGGTTTTTTTTTTCTTTTGCGCACAAAAAGTATTCTCGTAGCTTCGCATAATTGCGGTTGAACCCCTGATGTCACATGGATTATTTTACAGATCTCCTTGCTACGTTTCTGGACTTGGGAACATTTCAGTTGTATTACTGTCTATGCAGGGTCAGACAGCTCTCAGATTCCATCAAAAATATCTTAATCTGTGTTCCGAAGATGAACGAAGGTCTTATGGGTTTGAAACGACATGAGGGTGAGTAATTAATGACAGAATTTTCATTTTTGGGTGAACTATCACTAAGTATGTAGATTAAGTATGTACAGTACGTCAAGTAACAAGTACAAGTATGTACAAATTGAGAATTTAAAGTTGGCATGAAATTAAAATTCACCCCATTTTCTAAATGCATGTTATAGATCTTATTATGAACAGTTCATCCATGCAGGTTTCATTTGTATACCTAGTAAGTTTAATCAAAATGTCATAACTCTATCTTCCAGTGAAATGCCGAACTTCTTCAATCATTTAGTGCGGTTAAACTCTGCCTTACGATCGCCTGCAATCTTGCATTCAAATCTGGTAGAACCAATTCCCAGCCCTGCACTTTTCTTTTTTTTTTTCGATAATCCATTTCACTCTGATTTACATTTGCAAGAAAAGCAAAGTTCATCATGACCATAAAGTGACAGAGCACCACAGACTAAAAAGTATCTAAACCGCTAAGAATAAAGAGTAACAAAGCCCTAGTCAGCAGTCTTCTGAGATACTCGTCTGACTTATGTAAATCAATTAAAATATTATTGTATAAATTAATGCACAATTCCAATAATGAATTAATTCATATGTTTCATAATTCACAATTCTCTTTTTTTCAGATCATTCATCTGATAAGCACTGATTGAGCCTTTAATTTAGTTGTATTGATCATAAAAAATATATAGGCTAACCCTAAACAACAAAAATGTTTAAATAAAAAGCGGTTTGAGCCCAGCCATTTCATGAAAAGTTGCTAGTAATTGTGAAACAACCCAAACTTTCCTGGCTGAATTAACCGCGACAACAGCTTCAGTCAAACTCAAACATTACTCATAACTCTAGCTCCCAGAGCTCACATGTCCCTGTGTGATGCAACAACAGAATGCGACCCGCAGAATAACATTCCTGTCTGTCAGTCACTGTGCCCGTCTGTAGGCTTCACTGAAAACAGCCCCCAACAACCACTTCCAACTAGTCCCCACCAAACACAAGGGTCAGTTTGTGCCTGTGTGGATGACGGGGTTATACTTCCTTTCCTTCTGCTCTGGCAATAAAACCTTTGCCGCCTCTTAAATCTACAGGAAACACATTCAAGTTTGAATGAATACAGTCCCACTAACAATAGTTTCACATCTCGTAGTCTCAGTGTGGGCAGAGAAAGAAGCTTGTCCCTGAGGGCATACATAACTAGATGTCTGTTTTAAAATCCTATGATGTTTTAAAACGTACTGAACCCACATTCAGGAAGACCGAGTAAGAATGCCAACAGTAAACGTTACAGTACAACAGCTATTAACTATGCCCTTCAGTCTCTTACTTCAGTCTTCTCATTGGTTTCACTAAAAATGAGAAAATAATGCAAAACAATACATGAGTCATGCAGTTTTCATTCAGAGTATTTGCGGGCAGCACCTTGACATAATAAAACATTCCAATAAATAATTATCTGTAATAGAGACAGAAATATGTTAAATCGATACAACAAAGTCAAAATCTCCTCTTTAAATGAATAATCCTATATCACTAACGTTAGCCTCCACTTGTTTTCTCATCTCGTCCGGTTGTTTCGATAGCGTTTGCCACATTCTTCAAACCACACAAACTATAAATACTCATCAATTTTAAGTCTGTGATTTTAAGAATACGCAGACATTTTTGTTCGTTTTAAAGTGAAACTTCAAGCACAGAGAGAGAGCTCCTAAGTAGCTGGCTAAGCTACATGACTGGCTCCCTCATGATACTCCACATGTGTCAGACTCGACCCAAACCTCAAGCATGATATTTCCCTCCGTCTCACTGTCTAACTACGCGTTTTAAACAACTTATCGAGGCTTAATTCATATGAAAGTGTTTTATTACAACGCAGGGTTACTGGGTAATGTAACTTTTTAATAACCGGCATTTACAAGTAAGTACATGTAAACACAAGTCAATCTTGCATCGGGAGGGCAGCGATAAACACAAATGTAAACTGAGAAAAACTATCATCTACAGATGGTTTCCCGCTTTAAAAGGCTACATTCTAAGAAACGCATGTGAAATATATAAGAAAGCAGGACGAGGACTTAGTACTAACCAGTTATTACTATTATCACTAACTGTAGGCCATAAACTAAACCCTTTTGGTGGTGTTTGAGCGGGCCTTATGGGCTTCACAGCGATGTTATCCCTTTCCTAAACGTTGTAAAAAAGGACGAAGTCGTACCCGGTACCTTCGCTTGTACTCACTCAATATATAGTCGGTGCTTGACTCCGCCCATCGGCTCTTTTAATAAGTTACCTTCAAAAGAAGGATGGCAGATTCGGACCAATCACAGCCCGACTTGCTTTTGCGTAACAACTGTAGCCTGTAACTCGAGGTGGGGGGTGGAATCCTCGCATGAGCAGGTCTGTGCTGTTTCTTTCAAGCTCTGAACTGTGTTCTTTACCTCAAAATTAATACCATAAAATAACGTCATATGTAAATCCACCTGCATATCTGACTACTTGAACGACAATAAAGGATAAAGGTGATACCATTTTTGTTTTTTTTGGACATGTAGGCCTATCATACTTTCATTTTTTTTGACATGTACCATGGTGTTACCATGTTATTCTTGGAAGTACCTTAGAGTACCATATA
The DNA here is from genome assembly GCF_001515645.1 of Sinocyclocheilus grahami. Taxonomy (NCBI): domain Eukaryota; kingdom Metazoa; phylum Chordata; class Actinopteri; order Cypriniformes; family Cyprinidae; genus Sinocyclocheilus; species Sinocyclocheilus grahami. The sequence continues at coordinate 263,385 of NW_015505531.1, forward strand.
AGCACCATGATATAAGAAATTCATATCAAAATATTATGGCACTGCCATGTAATACCATCACTGTACCGTGGTACTGGCAAACTAATTTTTGCAAGGGGATAAACTACTGTTGCACATCAGCTGATCAAAAAACTAATTGAGTGATCAAATAAAATTCTAATATTTTTGATAAAAATCATAATTTACTCATGTAGCATTCATAAAAGTACAGATGGCACTATGATACAAAGATTTAGAGTACCATATAAGCACCATGATATAAGAAATTCATATCAAAATATTATGGCACTGCCATGTAATACCATCACTGTACCGTGGTACTGGCAAACAAATTTTTGCAAGGGGATAAACTACTGTTGCACATCAGCTGATCAAAAAACTAATTGAGTGATCAAATAAAATTCTAATATTTTTGATAAAAATCATAATTTACTCATGTAGCATTCATAAAAGTACAGATGGCACTATGATACAAAGCACATTTTCTTCACTGTGTAGGTTTTCATTCAGTAATAGAGATAAATGTGAGTGGACATAAATGTGTTATTAAGGGGAGGAAAGATTTTCCCGATGACCTGTGAAAGATTTCATTTCAAGTACGTGTGCTCCATTCAAGGTCATTTGTGGGAGGCAACAGAAGCAGAGAGGTGAGCCCACCTACACAAAGCCTGTACACATGCACGGAGCCATAGAGTTTCAGTCTCTCAATAGGGTATTTGAGAATATATGTCGTTTCACTTGTTTTTCTTCCTCGTAAATCATAGACAAGCTCCAAGAAGTGTCAATCTGCGCAGGTATTAATTCCTGCACACTGGGATTACTGGCTCTTTCTATGGGTTTGGGGATCTGTTTGACTCCAAAATCGCCATACATTACAGTTACATTTAACTAATCAGGTAAATGTAAATATGAATGTGTAAGTAATACAAGAATGTGATGTTAAAGCAGTGTATGCCTGAACTGCAGCATCTCTTAATAAATCATCAGCAAATAGGTGCGTGTATTGTTGTTGTGGGTGTGGAGCTTCAAACATGCGCACACAGGTGCTTCCACTGGGTCACTTATGAGCTGTAATCCATATAATTCCTCTCACTGCCATACATTTCTGACTTTTGAAGCTTAGCTCAAAGGACTTTCACTGAGAAAAGAATAATGCGTCATCATCACTGAACTTCTATTAAAGCTGTAAAAAATTATGAATGAGCTCAAATAATTGATCAATTAATATAACATCCTTATTCCCACACATTTCCATTTGTAAATGACAAGTTCACCAAAAAATGTAGGTCAGCATGTCATCGTGTAAGTCTACATTTTATGCATTTCTTTGCTCTGTGGAACACAAACTATTTAAAGAATGTTTCAACAGTTTTGTCCATGCAATGAAAGTCAGTGGGGTCCAGGATTATTAAAGTTATTGAAGACTAAAACTCAAATGAGAACAAATTCTTACTTGAAATAAACATTAACTGAAATAAAATATTTTAAAATCTTTTTATTTCAGCTACTTTTTTATTTTCAGCTAAAAAACATAAAACTATTAAGGCATATACAGTATGTATATGTGTGTGTGTGTGTGTGTGTATACACAGTATATATACTATATTATATATTACTATACTATTATACTATATTACTATACTATAAATGAAATAAAACACACAACAAAGTAGTGTAGTGGTGTAAAACCTTAACTAAAACTAAAATGTAAAAATAAAAGAAAAATGAATACTAACTCAAATACTAAGCATAATAATAGTATCTCAGTTATACTAAAATAACACTGGTGGGGTTCAAAACAACATTGAACCCCACTGACTTTCATTGCAAAAAATAAAATAAAATAAAAAAAGAGTTTGTTTGTGTGTGTGTGTGTGTGTGTGTGTGTGCGTGTGTGTGCAGAAAAATGAAATGCAAAAAGGTTTGGAATGACGTAAGTAAATGATGCAAAAACTTACTTGAGAAGATAATGCATGAACATAAACATACATAAACATCAACAGATTTCTGAAGCCCTGCTGATGCTTCCTAGCTAGTAAGAAGTAAAAGGTTCTGTATTTACATAGATCAGGCTATTGGCAAATCCTCTGGGAGGTGCTGCATTCCAGTATAGGTTGCTGATTGAATGTGGCATGCGCATAAAATGCCAGACCCCAGTTCATCAACAATGTCATACCTGTGCAGTGGCATGGAAAGATGGCAGCTTCTTGAACAGAAAGCAGACGTGCTCGTCTGTTCCCCCTCCCTTTGACACTAAGTAAACTCTGCCGTTACTTTCAACTTGGTCAACAAGCTGACAAGCTGAGGTGTAGATAGTGTGTTGAGCCCTTTGATGCCTGAACTGTTTTTAGTCGTTGCTTTTTTCACTGCCCTTTCTCTCACAGGCAGTGCATCATCGGGTCCAAGAAGTGTTTTCTGATTTGTGTGGAACAGTTGTGATCCAATTAAGTATATCTAGCCTGATAGTTTCAAGGCTGCCTGGAACTCTAGACTTTTTAAAAAGCATGAAGTTTGTGGCCTCTTTTGTGTTGATCTTAGTAATGACACTGGTTCACATTGCCAGTAGAGAGTATGGATGGTGATAAGGGTTTTTCCCCTGGCCTCTAATGTGCCTGAGATGGATATCTCTCAACCTCAATGTGCACTGCAGTGACAGCAGTGCCAAAATTCGGTCATGTAGAAGTAAGAGTTACAATAAATGACAAAATGGAGGGTGACAGAACATTGTGATGCTGCTAAATGAATTGAGAGAGATATTTATTTGTGCTTATAGTGCATCATTAGTGTTCCCATTTAATTAGCTGTCATGAGCTCAATAGTTATAGAATGAGAGAATTATTTTCTAAATTTAGCATACTTTTTAAATGTACTTTGAAAGATTCCTTTGGGTAAAACGTTGCATCATGATGATTGTGTTTTTGTGGAGCGAAAGACTTCTCATACCACCTCTATGTCATATTTACATAGAGCCTTTGCTCTGGAATGCAACTCCAGACTGGAAAGTAAAACATTTTGTATATTCTAATGACTAAGAATAATAAAATGACCACATTTATCCTCTCAGTGTAAACAGAGTAACACATCTAGAGTGTTTAGTTCACTAGTTGCTCCACTGATGAGTAAGATTTCTCTAAGTGAGCTGAAACTGGATTTGTCCAGTGTCAAACAGATGGGGTAATATTTCATCCTCTTATTATTTACTGTACACATGATAAGCAACCCAGCTGGTTATAACGTAGCCTGAATTTTATTGTTTATTCACAATTATTAGAACTACGAGAAAAAAAAATTACAATTGTGAGATATAAACTCAAAATTGCAAGTATAAACAGAATTGCTAGATAAAAAAAATCTCAATTACAATTTTATATCATGGAATCCCATTATCCCGAAAAATCTTATTTCATTAAAAATAAATAGATAAAAATAAAGAAGAAGAAGCACATGGACTTTGTAAAATATGTATATCAGTATTCTCTTTGGTGATATAACAACACAACTAAACCTAGATGTGCAAGCTGAGCATAGCAGGAAGCTTTTAGGTGCTACTAATGTAGATGTAGTTTCTGTCACGTACATTTATTCTACTTTCTCGCCTCATGTTTCAGTCAGGTCTTACTGGAGCCAGCGAGTCAGCGGGGTGCCTGAACTCCCCACACACAATTAGAGGAGAGATCTAGGAAGTGATGAAGAGACAGTCGACCGAGTGCAAGCTCCCGGTGAGGGACATAGCCTGAGGGAAGTGTGGGCCAGATTGACTGCATAATCAATATCCCTCCTGCTCCAAAAAATAGCACGCTATTTGCTGTTTACGCTGTGCCATGCTATTTACCATCACTTATTTTTATATAATGTGTGCATTTATGAGTTTGCAATTGATGCTGATGTGATTAACCCTATGTGATTACATTGTGTCATGTAAATACTGAAAAAGTTTACATAGGGTACTGTTGCAAATGAATCAGTTTTTGTTGTTATCCATGCAGCTAAGTATAATGAAATGAGTGAAACTAAAAGCATTCAAGCTGTCAGTTTTCTCTCAAAGATCGTCCACCATCTGATAAACTTTGTGTCAGTAAGGACAGTGATTCACACAAAGCTAATGTAACATCATATTAAGGGTGCATCAATTTTGTGAGCACGTTATGGATGTTCAGTCAGGTTGAATCAGAAAATCAACAGAAATGGTCACTATAAATCACTGGAAAAAATCTTCTTTGGCAGATAGGCTCACTAAACTTCACAGGCGTACCGGCTGCTCCACAGTGACATGTGAGAGAAACATTATCCAAAGTCAATATTGTGCTTTCAAAAGAGCTAGTAAAATGATTGAGCTTGATGTGGAGCTAAACCATACCCCTCTATGATTTGAACCACCAATAGGTGGAGACCACATAGACTCCGCCCTTGAATGGTGGCTGTTTTAATGTAGCGTCCTAGTCACCCAGCCATGTGAGATCCCTAGTAGTGATATGTTCACTGACGGTCAGTGAGACAAAGGATATCACAAGGTCATAGTAATCAATGGAGAGGAGTGAATGAAAGTGTATCTGAAAGACTGTTGTCAAATCTTTCAGCACTAAACCTAAATGTTGGGGATTTGTTCATATATTTCTAGAATTCTGTGTATACACACACACACACACAAACATTTTGGGTGAAGTGTCCTTTTAAATTGATCAAATGTACGTACATACAAACACATACACACACACATATGTACATTTGATCAATTTAAAAAATGAAATTTCTGTCATCATTTACTCGCCCTCAAGTTGTTCCGATCCTGTATGAGTTTATTTTTTCTGCTGAACACAAAAGATAATATTTTTTTTAAGCATGATGATAACCAAACAGTTGCTGGTAGCCATTGACTTCCATAGTATGGGGGGGAAAATAATAATAATATGGAAGCCAATGGCAGTATATCTAAAATTTATCTTTTGAATGACAGTGTATCTAAAATGATGTATACTCACATGAAATGGCATTCAGTCATATCAATAGCCTAATAAAAGCTGTTGTACTAGTACAAGCTGGATGGGGTCGCTGCATGGTGGCAGCCATGTTGGGGTCACATGACCAGTCATATGCATTTTATCAGACCCCTGTCATCACACACTTTGACTAGTATTCTATAACACTACCATACAATATTTCAAAAATGGTAGGCTTAGTACACCATTCTGGATTCAGCCTACCACTCTCAAAAATAAAACAATCAACGTGAACTTTGAGGTACATTTACATTTATTTATTTAGCAGACATTTTTATCCAGAGGGACTTGCAAATGAGGAACTTCAAAAAGCTTTTTTTTGCAGTAAGGTGCCTTGGTTTACAAGGTTTTCTGAGTGGTAAAGAGAAACAAAAATGGTGAGAGCCTTCTAAAAGTCTTCTGAGGCATGATTAGTTTCTCACCCATCATGCTCTTCTTTCCCATTATTCCCCTGTCAAAGCAGCTTACAGTAAAATACCCATCGCCTTCACAAAGGCTCTTGACACTTCTTCCGAGAAACCATGATCCATTGCTCTAATGAGGTGGGTGCCCTGGAGTCCGGCAAGTGTTTTTTGAAGAACCCTTTAATGCATGGTGGCCTTTTGACTCTTTTCTATAAATACATCAGTGAAGCTCCATTAATCAAAACAGGTCCTGAAGAAAAACAAGGCCTTGTTCTAGAAAACGGCACTGCACTTTTTTTTTAAACTGTACTTATACTAAAATCATTACATGAAATTGTTTATACCTGAAATGCTCCTGAAATTAAATTATTATTTGATACACAGTCATATTCTAAATGTTAAATATGATTTATTCAATTTCATAAACATTAAAAATTATCTTCATCACATGAAATATTTATCTTCATTTCTGACATTTACCTTCATGACATGCTGTTCAATGCACGTCACATGACACTACAGTCATTTCCAGTATTATATAATGGAGCTGAGTATTCAGAAACACAAGACTGTGAAGTGGCCAAAACCTTGATTGTGCCTGGCAGATATCAGATTATTTACTTACATTCTTGAAGTCGATCATTCCTCATTATACAAGTTCTTGTATAACATGACAAATTTTAGAATTTGGTGGTGTCATAATAATATTTGTCAAACCCATAAATGATTGCTTTGATAATGTTATCAGAAAATATCTGCACTGAAGCAAACAGGTGTTATGTAGCTATTCTGGTCTGCAAAAATAGCTGTGCCTTTTAAAAATAAAGGAAGATGGCTCGTGGGAGCATTAGTTAAAGGGGTCATATGATGCGATTTCAAGTTTTCCTTTCTCTTTGGTGTGATACAAGCTGTTCGTGAATAGATAAGATCCCTAAAGTTGCAAAGACTAAAGTCTCAAACCCAAAGAGATATTCTTTATCAAAGTTAAGACTCGTCCACGCCCTCCTAAAACGCCTCGTTTCAACACGCCCCCACATGTCTACGTCACTATGTGGGAAGATTTGCATAACACCACCCAAATGTATATGCAAAGAAAGAAGGCGTAACTTTGATTCTCAACTCACGACTAGAAATCAGTGGTTAAGTTGTATTCACAACACTGTTCCAGAATAGTTCAACCCAAATATTCAGATGTGTGCAGTGCATTTTACGATTCGGCCAATCACAACACACCTCACTTTTCAGACCGATGAGCTTTGTAAAAATCGACGTGTTTCAGAAAGGCGGGGCATAGAGGAGAAACAATAATGTACAGTATGTGGAAAATAAAGTGTTTTTTTAACCTTAAACTGCATAAACACATTTCATTACACCAAATACACAAAATAATGTTCTTTTTTAGCAACGTCATAATTCATAATTTAAGGTCAGAATTCAGTATGTGTTGAACGAATGATATGCAATGAGCCCTGGTGAATGTAACTAGATTGGAAGAAGTCTCTTATGCTTGCCACAAGGCAGCCATTACTCCAGTCTTCAGTGTCATGTGATCCTTCAGAAATCATTCTGATATGCTGATTTGGTGCTCAAGAAACTTTTTTATTATTCTCATTGTTGAACACTGTCATGCTGCTGAATATTTTTGTGGAAACCATGATATATTGTTTTCAGGATATTATTTGATGAATATAATGTTCAGTGTTTATTTGAAAGAATACAATCTTTTGATCAATTTCAAGTATTAATTTATTTTTTAAAAATCTTACTATATGTATAAACATACACACACACACACACACACACACACACACACACACACAAAAAGATAAACTGAGGCAAGGCAGCATGTAAGCAGAAGTAGTGCTGGTAAGTATTTGGGTCAAAGGGGTGGAGATGATTGTGTGCAGCCACATAAGGGGGGAAACACGGCCATTTTCTCTTCCTGAAAGAGATAGCCGTGTAACGTATGATAACCACAAACACTCACTCGTGCAAAATGGGTTTCCGCAGCCACATGTACCCTACTTGCAAACATATTGTGGCTTAAAATGTAATTTTTCAATGCTGTCAATAGCCAAAGCAAAGCCAACAGAAATTATGCTTCAGTTCAGTTGTGGTGCAGATTATGAATTGCAGGGCTACAAATACATCTCTCAAGTGACAATGCTTTGCTGTGAGTAAAGAATGATATTCAAATAAAAAAATTATAATAATAAAAAATGAACGAAACAGCCTGTGTCCATGTGTTTTTGTGTGCACATAAGCATTTTTCTAATTTCTCTGCGAGTACAGGGCACGCTATTTTGACACTGCAAACTCTAACAAATTCATTACTATGACACTGAAAGGATTTGGCTTATTGTATATTTTGTTTTATTTCATTTATAGAGTAGCAAGACAATAGAGAAAGAATCACAAAAGCTTTAAAACTGTTTTAATGTAATTGAGCATAGCAAACACTCTGACAACTTACATCCCATCCCCACTGAGTGGTACAAAATTATGACAACCATTATCATTACCTTTTCTTTCTATTATTTCCTCGTTCTTCTCAGATTTTTCACCAAATCTCTTCTGTTGTAGAGCAGCCCTTGGTCCTTTGGTTTGTAAATGAAATGTCTCAGTTGTGAGGGTAATTAGAGAAACTAAATCTTGGGCCATTAGCAGCTTTTTAGGCTAATGTTCCATTCAGGGCCTTTTTTTTGTACTCCTCTGCAATACTCAAGACATTATGTTCACACATCAATCCATTGTAAAAACTACATGCAGCTTGATATAAGGAGCAATCGGTCCTTCTCCATTACAGAATACTAGATTCTTATATTATACAACAAAGAAATCAACTTTTTTTTGGTAACACTTTAGTATAGGGACAAATTAACTTGCTTATTATTAGCATGCCTTTTATAAACATATTGGCTGTTTATAAAGCACATATTCTGCATGTCTATATTCTACATCACTACCCAATGCTTAAACCTAACAACTACCTTACTAACTATTAATAAACAGCAAATTAGGAGTTTATTGAGGCAAAATTCATAGTTAATGGTTTGTTAAATACGAGAATCGGACATTAAAATAAAGTGTGACCTTTTTAATGTTTGTACATATTTGTGCAAAACCTGATCAGTTATAAAGTGCATTTTGGGCAAAACATCTGCACTGCATAAGCTTGTGTTTATATATATGATGGCTGAATGATAATCTGTGATTCTGTGAAAAAAGAAGGGTTAATAGTAGCATGCTACTTAATAGACTGATATTGTCCTTAATGCTAAATAAAAAATGCTCTGTTCCACTAATGGATTTTGTGTTCTGACGCGGAACATCAGTTTATTGCATTATTTTAGCTTACATTTCGTCCAGAAGTCATCATTTCCACTTGCCAGCAGATTTACAGTTCTCAAACACATTTGTTTTCTGACACAAAACATTTTGTGCCTATATAAACGAGGGCAAATTAGTTCATAGCCATGTTGCTTCAGTGATGCCCAAATAAAAAGCAGATGTGAACTATCTTGCTTCCTTTACTTTAGTGTAGTGAAGAGGATCAATGAATGAATACTCACAAGTTTGGATCCCACTGTCCCAAATAAAGGTGCTTTTTATGGAATGATCAATCTAAAAATACACATCTCTGTGATCTGCTCCATTTAAACTGATAAGAATCTCCACAAGATGACTCACACACTATTTCTGAACATTAATAGTTATTTATTTTTGTACTCTTTGAGAGTGGCGCTTCTCCAAACAGATCAAAGTCACTGTGCCAGATGAGGACAGACAGAATTAATCTCTGCAACACAGATTTGAAGTGAAGCATAATCCAAACTGTGGAGAAATGCTTTTTAATATAAATTTTTGCACGCAAGATATCGCCACATATCACTATAAAAATGTTTTACAAATTATTTTAATGCTAACACAAAAAATAGTTAAATGTACACTGTAAAAAAAACATTTACGGTAAAATGCCGGCAGCTGTGGTTGTCAGAACTTCACCGTAAAAGATATGGTAGCAACATTTTAGGTTTTACAGTACTTAACTTAAATTCACAATAAAATACCGTATTTCATTAACTGATGTAATGTTAATAAACCAAAATATTGAAGTACTAATATCTGTTTTGAACCATTGTAATGCACTGATAACCACCAAAAACTGGTGGTGATGAGAAAGTCACATGATGAACCAACGCTCATCACAAACAGCTTTTATATGAGCTGAGGAGGGTAGTTCTTATATATAGAAGGTGCACACAGTGTCGTTCACACAAACACTAAAGCCCATCATGGTGACACACATGATTCTGAAATAATGCAATAAACATTAATTCAACAACATTACATGTAAGATTAAACCCTAATGTACACAACTGATAAGAAAAATACTAAGAAAAAACGTTATTTCAACAACAACAAAAATATTTTTCACATCCAAAAAAATTATTTTTAACAATATTTTATTGTAAAATTATATTAAATGTAATTACATTTATTCACCGAATATAATATGGAAACTTACTGTTAACCAGTTAACAGGTTAAACTGTTAAAATCACAATACTTTTTTACAGTGTAGGTTACCTTAGTATATGGGGTAAAAATGCATACTATATGTAACAGACGTTAAATATTACTGTAATATATTGTAAAAAATTATCTTTTCAAATAAAGATAATATCATCACAGTTTACAAATGTAAAAGTATATAAAATATCAAACAGCAACAACACAGTACTTCTACTGTAAAATATTATTAAACATACTTTTTAACAAAAAAGTGATCGTATTTAATGTTGACAAACAGTACTAGGATGTAATGTTGGATTTAACTTATAAACAATATACCCTATACTGAGTGCTGCTCAGTGCTAATTATTATATATAATATCCATGGAAAATTATTCATAGCCAATGATCTCTCTTTATATTTCTTAAATTGCTGCTTTTTACTCAAGTTCATATTTCCATTCAGTGCATAAGTACATAGGAACTAGCCTGATAATCTTGTTTCAGAGGATTATGAGCTATTTCTGAAGATTTTGCTGTATTGAGAGGCCCTACACTTTATCTTATTATTTGTTACTTGAATTATACTTTACATCAAAGCTACTGTAGCAGCAAGGGACTCTTAAAGTTCATAAATTTCCTCTTGAAGTTGCCAGGCTTGAACTCATGCCCTTATATATATGTATAGCCGATACCTATGTTTGGCCATATAGTCACATCAGATGGCATTGTGGTTATGATGTTCAGCCTTGTAAGACATTTTGAATTTTAACAATTTTATTATTTTTAAAGTGACTGTTGCATGTGATGGGAGTTTACATCATCTTTCAGTGGAAACATCAGTATGGATGATATAGAAGTCAAAATTATAAGGACCCAAATTATAAGGACCTTTGTTTTCCTATTGTTTTCATACTTGCTGAAGGTAATGACTGAAAAGTAGTTTGACCAATAGATTGCAGGCATTGTACATAATCGACCAATCGTGGGGTATGGGATCTATAACGGTCAAAACAATGCAAATATGTGTACATATAATGTATGAGGACTGTAGAGAGCACGTCAGTAGAAAAACACAGCCAAAAAGCAATTTAGAAATCAGAAATTTTGAAAAAAAATTATCTTTTTCATCAACAAAATAAAAATAAAATAAAATAAACATATTTTACTATTTATTATTTCATAAACATATATTTGAAAATGTAAAAAAACAAAAAACAAAAGAATGAACATAGAAAAATACTAGAGAAATTTGACCATTTCTATACTGTTATTATTTCTCTGTTGTATAATATAATATAATATAATAATTTAGTTATCTGCACCATATTCCATTTCTACTATATATATTTTGTTCTGATATGCAATATTGCACAGCTCTATATATAAAGTAGTGCTGTCAAACGATTAATCGCATCCAAAATAAAAGTCGTTGTTTACATAATATATGTATGTTTACTGTGTATATTTATTATGTATATATATAAATACACACACATGCATGTATATATTTCAGATTTTTTTTATATATCTATTAAATATATTTATTTATAATATAAATTATATGAATATAAATATACACATGTAAATATTTTCAAAATATATACTGTATGCATGTGTATTTATAAATACATAATAAATATACACAGAACACACACATATATTATGCAAACAAAAACTGTTATTTTGGATGCGATTAATCGCGATTAATCGTTTGACAGTACTAATATAAAGTGATATACTTTAAAGCGATATACTGTATACCATTTAGCACATCTTGGCTATGTAGCTGTTTATATCGTCACAAAATGTAAGCTATATAATTTAATATAAAAGTTGGTTCTCTGCACCACGTCCCATTTCCACCATGTATATATTTTGTTCTGATATGCAATATTGCAACAGTATATTTATACTGTCAATATTTGTTGTAATAACTTGTGCCATTCTCCTGAACTGTTTTATGTTACATGTCTGCTTTAGGTGCAGTCTTACATGTTTGCACAATGGTTTATTTGAAAATTGCTCCATGTTTCCTCCTGAACGATGTAAATATATTGACTTTGACTTTGGCTTAGGTCTTCAAATGTTTAATGACTCAACTTGCCACATTATGGCTTTGTAGCTCCGTTAGTCGCTATGCTAGTACAAAGTTTGCTTTGCATCCGATCATTGATAAGACAAGTTAATGTTTAAACAGAGCACTATGATAATTCAAAGAACCCTGCAGAAGCCCTAAACACTGATTGTTATCTGAGCTCCAGAGATAAATGTTTGTGTTTTACAAGACTGTGCCTAAGACTTATCACTGAGATAAAGTTGTAGGGGATCAAAGGCTTACAGCATCTGATGTGTCCTGACATACTAAATGATCTGTTTTTATTGTTACTAAATATCGCAAAGTAATAAATTCGGATTTGAAAGTAAAGGGGAGGATGAAATGGAATGCAACTGATTAAGTGAATGAATCAGCAGCTGATTAAGAGGAGGAAAATGCTGTAATCAGTACAGACACATGCATGCAAATGTTTAATGACTCAACTTGCCACATTATGGCTTTGTAGCTCCGTTAGTCGCTATGCTAGTACAAAGTTTGCTTTGCATCCGATCATTGATAAGACAAGTTAATGTTTAAACAGAGCACTATGATAATTCAAAGAACCCTGCAGAAGCCCTAAACACTGATTGTTATCTGAGCTCCAGAGATAAATGTTTGTGTTTTACAAGACTGTGCCTAAGACTTATCACTGAGATAAAGTTGTAGGGGATCAAAGGCTTACAGCATCTGATGTGTCCTGACATACTAAATGATCTGTTTTTATTGTTACTAAATATCGCAAAGTAATAAATTCGGATTTGAAAGTAAAGGGGAGGATGAAATGGAATGCAACTGATTAAGTGAATGAATCAGCAGCTGATTAAGAGGAGGAAAATGCTGTAATCAGTACAGACACATGCATAACACAATGTTCCTCTGACATTAGTGACCTTGAGTAACTTGTGAGTTAGAGGTCATAACAAGTACTCCTCTTTCTGAAGGGTTATTGCTATTTAATATTAACATACTTGTTTTGCTAGGTAACCCAAAAATCTTTCCATTTAGGTTTGCTGATGTAACTTAATGTATATAGGTTGATTCAGAGATGTTAAATAACATTTTAATTAAGTCACAAATGGTATTTAACATCTACGAATCAGCCTATTTAATATGACTTACTACATTAGGTTGTTTAGTAAATATTTTGGGGGGAAAAATAGGTTAACTTTTATGATTGTGTAAAAATGTTTCATTTGGTAACATCTAAATTAACTGGGTCATTTTAACGGTTAAATGAGGTAGAAATAGCTCCATAAGAGGTCAGAGATATATCCTTGTGGGTGGTGCAGTGGCTTAGTGGGTAGCACTGTGGCCTCGCAGTAAGAAGGTCCCTGGTTTGAGGCTATGAGACCTTTCTGGGTGGAGTTTGCATGTTTTTCAAGGGGTTCCTGTGGGTTCTCCGTTTTACCCCATAACAGAATTGCTTGATTGTCTATATTACCTCAAAATGTAAACTATATTATCGACCCAGCCATATATTTAAATGTATAAATATAGTACATCTAACTTTATACGCATACTGTACATACATAACCTTACGTAAACCAATATAGACTATATAGCAAATCTAGACTGTGTGAATGTTTATATTATCGCAAAATGTCAACTTCGGTCAGAAATCTTGGTGTAACTTTTGATAACCAGCTGACCTTCAAAGACCACATTGCAAAGACCGCTCGATCTTGCAGGTTTGCATTGCACAACATCAGAAAGATCAGGCCCTTTCTAACGGAGCAAGCTGCACAAATTCTTGTCCAGACCCTTGTCATCTCTAGGCTGGACTACTGCAATGCTCTTCTGGCTGGACTTCCATCAAGCACAATCAAACCTCTACAAATGATTCAGAATGCAGCGGCACGACTGGTCTTCAACGAGCCCAAAAGAGCCCATGTTACACCTCTCTTCATCTCCTTGCACTGGCTGCCGGTTGCGGCTCGAATCAAGTTCAAGACACTGATGCTTGCATATAGAACAGCCACAGGCGCAGCCCCCGCCTACTTCCACTCACTACTACGAATTTACATCCCCTTCAGAAGTCTGAGATCCGCTAGTGAGCGACGCCTCGTGGTACCATCACAGAGAGGCTCAAAATCACTTTCCAGAACATTCTCGTTCACCACTCCTGGCTGGTGGAACGATCTTCCCACCCCTATCCGGAATGCTGAATCCCTGACAATTTTCAAGCGACAGCTGAAAACTCATCTCTTTCGAAGCTACTTGACTTCATCATAAATTTATTATTAATATTTAAAAAGTATCTCTCTTTATTTCTTCCTTCTCTTTCTAGCCTGTACTTATTTGAACAATGTCTAAGAACTTGGTATTACAACCACTTATTGTGTCTGTTTGCCTCTTTAAGAAGAATCGCTTTATGTATCCCCCAATTGTAAGTCGCTTTGGATAAAAGCGTCTGCTAAATGACTAAATGTAAATGTAAACTAGAGAGCTTTCACAAAAGCTATTGAGAACAAATTGTTTTATAAGTTTACAAGTTTCTAGGTGATATAAAGAATAAAGGATTCTGCACAAAAATGGACTTTTGGGGCTTGAATAATTTTGTACATGAATGTTTAGAGCCAATTTGATTTTTTTTTTCATTTATCATCAACTTTATTTTGTCAGAATCACTCAAATGTGTATTAATACATTTTCTATAATAAAAATGCCTGTGCTAAATTGTTCTCATAACATTTTGTTCTCGGCAGCAAAATATCTTGCAAGTCAAGGGGTTGAATAATTTAATAATAATAATAATATAATATTATGCATATACTGTATATGTATATATCCATTGGTCAGTAATGCAAAATTTCAAAATTTCAAAATCTCTTCCAATGAAGAGTCAAATACATCTACATCTTGGATGGCCTGAGGGTGTTAATTTTAAGCGAATTTTCATTTTTGGGTGAACTTTGGCTAAACTACTTTAACATGACTACATATTAATCTGAATAAATTCGGCTGTAACCTACCAATGGAAATAATTCTTAAGAGTCAGATCAGCTAGAAATACTTGAAGTAACAAGTAACAACTAGCTGTATTCACATTTTACAGTGTGTTTCATTAAAAATAACTAGTTTTCTCAGTCCAAATGTTATTTCCTGTGAAAGTTCCTCATTCCATCACACTGTTTAACACAATGAATGATAGATTGAAAATAAGCCCATTCTGTTTACGTAAAAGTTTGGCCTTAAAGTGAGATTTCTCTTTAAAAAAATCTAGCTCAGGGTCTACGGCACAGTCTGGGAGGAGGCTGGAAACATTCTCCTTAACAATACAAAAAGTTCAATCCCTGACCGCAACTATCTGTTTATGGTGAAAATGATCACCCCTGGATCCGGACGCAGAACATCTGGACAACACATCCCAGAGAGCCTTTAAGACGGAGGGAGCATTGAGAAGTTCCACAGAGTTTGACTTCAGGATGAGCTCAGCACATGTTCTGCAGGCTCTGTGCCTGCTGATGGTTTTCTCCACAGTCAGCGCTCAGCACGGCCACATGCATGATACCGGTGAGGAGTGGGTGAATACCTGGCGCCAGGGCTTCAACTTTCAGTGTCCCCATGGTGAGGTCTTAGTAGCAATCAAGAGTTACTTCAGTGAGAAAGAGGGCTCGGACCGCCTGTGGAACTTTGAGTGCCAGAGGACTCCGTATGACTGGGGAGAGCCCAACGAATGCTGGTGGGACGATATCAACAGAGCCGGGCTGGAATGGTATGTCTGTATGTATGCGGGTCACAGTGTACTGTCAAACACAGGTCCATATAGTCATATGCATTTTTTTTATGTCTCTCTATAATACAAAACACATTTGCAAGTATGTTTTATATGATAACATTCACTGTTGCAGAAAGGACCATGAAATGACACCCTGATGTTCCACTCGATATAATTTTTTTAAAGTGTGTTATACATAGACAGTATATAATAGATGGAATAAACTGAATATTTTTCTCATGTTTGCCAAACATTGCAAGAATGCATCTTTTCATAATTACTATTTTAGGACTAACGAATGCTGGTGGGACGATATCAACAGAGCCGGGCTGGAATGGTATGTCTGTATGTATGCGGGTCACAGTGTACTGTCAAACACAGGTCCATATAGTCATATGCATTTTTTTTATGTCTCTCTATAATACAAAACACATTTGCAAGTATGTTTTATATGATAACATTCACTGTTGCAGAAAGGACCATGAAATGACACCCTGATGTTCCACTCGATATAATTTTTTTAAAGTGTGTTATACATAGAGAGTATATAATAGATGGAATAAACTGAATATTTTTCTCATGTTTGCCAAACATTGCAAGAATGCATCTTTTCATAATTACTATTTTAGGACTTTGTAGTTTCAAGTGTCTAGTCAATACACATAAATGCATGAAAGATAAAGAATTTCTAACTTTTGGAGTGTTATTTGGAAATAGTTTTTGATACTACACAGCAAGCAACTCCACAAATGTGACCCTGGAGCACAAAACCAGTCTTAAGTCGCTGGGGTATTTGTAGCAATAGCCAAAAAAACGTATTGGTCGAAATTATTGATTTTTCTTTTATGCCAAAAATCATTAGGATATTAAGTAAAGATCGTGTTCCATGAAGATATTTTGTAAATTTCCTACTGTAAATATATTAAAACTTCATTTTTGATTGGTAATATGCATTGCTAAGAACTTCATGTGGACAACTTTATTTTTTGCACCCTCAGATTCCAGATTTTCAAAGTTGTATCTCGGCCAAATATTGTCCTATCCTAACAAAGCTTATTTATTCAGCTTTCATAAAATGTATAAATCTCAATTTCGAAAAATTGACCCTTATGACTGGGTTTGTGGTCCAGGGTCACAAATGCGATACCCTTGTGTTGCGGAAAATATATATTTTGTATGATAACATTCAGTGTAGCAGAAAAGACCATGAAATGACACCCTGATCAATGTATATTCTTTAAAAAAAGTGTTTAATACATATCGATACATAGAGAACAAACAGAATATTTTTGTCATTTTTTATTTAATTAATTTTTATTTTATAACTCTCCACCGTTTCAGTTGTCCAGTGAATACACATACATGAATGAAAGACAGGTTTGGAATATCATCTTTTTGGACAGATATATGGAAATGATTTTTGACGTTACACAGACATCCCTTGTGTTGCAAATATTTTTCTGACGAGCTTTCCTAAAAAAGGTTTGGTGTTTGTATGCTGGGTTTACACTAACTAAAATGGAGAGCTCTCTTGCATGTGATTAGACTCAGATGTGAATGTTCACTGAAAGCACTAGCTAATGCTAGCTTTCAGAGTTGAGTGCTTGCTTTGACAACATCATGATCATTTGTTTGTCAAGGGGAAAACAATGAAAGTTTCTTAAATAGGACTGGAGAAACACAAGCAGATGTTTGGGCCAATCCAGATTTCATAAGTGTAATTTAATCTTTGCCTCAGGTCAGCTTAATAGAAGTGTTCTCAGTAAGCCACAAGCCACAGAAGAGATATAATGGCAACACTTAAGTTTAAGGGCCTTGTTTACTGCCAAAATGAAACTTTAACAAGCCTCCACAAATGTACCTCAGACATGTTTGATTGCACATTTGTGAATCACTTCAGTTCTGTGACATCTTATTAAGAACAGCACTATAACTTTTCAAATTTAAGTTGTGTTATATGTTGTATTGAATGTTGTACTTTGGGCTTTGTTAAAAGGTTTCTTGTTGAAGCACTGCAAGGTTTGCAGTGTTCATTCCAATTACAGCACAACATCTTGGACCCATGAACGTAGGTCTGACATGTTATTATTCTTCTTCTCTTCTAATGAACTGTCATGCGGTCCTGGTTACACGCGATCTCAGTTCCAGTTCCAATATCCGACACATTTCTGAGATGATCTATAGTTATTATAATAGATATGAATTGAATTATTTATTTATGTATTTCTGCATGCAACATAAAACCAGAATTAAAAAACTATTCACACACACCCACAAAAACTGGGGCATTAATAACACCACTGCTTACCACCTACTGATACTTGTCACAGCCAGATAAACCAATGACCAGCTAATGTGGAAAAGAAGGCAAAAAAGTCAAAAACATATTAAAATGCATTAAATACACAAACTGATCACTTAATGAGTGTGCAAAAATCTGTCCACTTAAGTCAATCCCAGATTGATGAGTCACCCCAGTTTAAGAATGGTGTTCAACCAGGCTGCCAGCCAGTCTCTCCAGGAGATTCTGCAAAATAACTTTTAACCAAAGAGATATGAATGTTTTTTTTAGCTGCTATCCAAAGTTTTAACAGAGTCTCTTTAGTTGCATTAAGAGCTAGTATACATTGTAATGATGTGAGTGCTCATCTTCTAACCACATCTGCAGTGCTGGGAAGTTTTTATAGAAAATAGAGGAAACTGAGGAAACAGTTAACAGAACTTAATAGAAGTTTTTTGTTTTTTTTTTGTTAAAAGGGCTTCCAAAAAGTGCAAGGGTCAGTTTGGTTTGCTAATATCTAAACAACAACAACATACGCATTCCAAAGGAATCCGAATGTGAAATTGAATGTTGATGTGTCATTTATTAACGTCATAATAGATTAACACAAATGAGATGAAATTATTTAGTACACAGAATGCAGCCATTATTAAAATTAATTGTGATGATAAACAGTCATTTTTACATTCTTATTGTATAAACAGAACTGCACAATAAAGCTTCACATCACTGTAACATTCATACTGAAATAATATTGCGGATATTGCAAACATAACAGTATCTCATAGTACATTCATTTCTGACTGTCAATTACAACTAATTAAATTAAATGTCTGCATGCACTATTCTCTCATTTTTGCCAGGTTCACACAGAGTCCCGAGGACTAACTTCTCAGACTGAAATCTGACCAATTAAAGACTTATGAGATTTGCTTGAACTGCATTGAACAGTATAAGCTTTGTTGTTTTGAACACATTCAGGATTAAACTTGTCCTGGAATTACAAGCTCATTCTATACTCACAGTGCTGCAGTGTCAGGACACTCTATGAATGGATATTTTGATAATTAATTGCTGCTGCCTTGATATAAAAGCAAAAAGTTCAAACTGAAGGTAAAAACCAGTGGCTACAATAAATAAAAGCATACTGTGCTCTGGTTTAACAACTTTATACTGGCTGCTTTCTTTGTCATGCTCAACATTGACATGATCACTCAGGACTACTAAGGCACTATTTTTTTGCAAAGCTGCTTTGGAACAATAAGTATTATGAAAAGAGCTATTCATCCAAAACCGACTTTCGTGTTCGACAATGAAATAGTCTTTCCTGCATCTAGACTCTGGTTGTCCACAGGAACGTGAATGTTTTGCCCAGAATGGTCTGACATGAAAAATGATTCACAGCCCTCTCATGATTTTCCCCTCTACAATAACCGTAATGTCTTAACGTGAGATGATTGCCTTCTTTCCTTCCTCCATTTTTTTCTAATGATGTGAAGTGTGTTGTAACACCACAAATGTCCCTGTAACTTTCTGTGATTTTTTATTTGGCTCAGGCTCTTCATATCATGCTTTGGAAGACATATCTTCCTGCAAGACCTTTAAGATGACTTACAATCTGTGTGATTCTCATGACAAAAGTGACCTTATTTTACTAATTCTCCAGCTTGTTAGAACAGGAAATGTCTGGTTGCTGCGATCAGTCTCTGAGGGCATAAGCAACAGCGCCAAGGGCCATTCAGTGCTCCATCAAGGTTTCTCCACCCACTCCAGCAGCATTGGGGGAGTTTTTCCAGTGGGTTAATTGGACTCAGTATAGTTTTCCCTGATCTACTGCCCACTCTGTAAGATTTCTTTAGAGCCAGTGCCAATGACCTCAGTCCCTGTCTGCTGCGCACTGCTAGAGCTTTGTGAGGGAATACTGTCTGTCAGTCTTACTGCATGCTGGGAACTTACAATTAAAAAATCATCTTATGCTCTTTAGATCAGTTTCACAATTTGTGGACTGATTTAAAATATAAAAAATGGCCAAAAATGTATTCTTAAAGGTGCTGTATGTAAGTTTTTGACACTACTAAAGCATAAAAATACCATAATATGTTTGCAGATATTTAAGAAACATGCTAAGTTAACATACTTGTTTATCTGAAAAACAATGCTACAGTAAGTTATTCTCCTTTGAAAATCTGCGTTCTGGGCCGGATTTTCGGTCTCTGTTTTGGTTTGGGAAACCCGCCCACTGCCAGTTTACCCAATTGTATTTCGGCACCCCGGGTTGCCAGTTGGCGAAAACACAGCGTATTTCATTTCATTCATCGTCAAGTGCGCTCGTTTCTGTTGGTGTCGTCAATCTGGCAACCTGCCTGTGTGTCAAGTCTGAGGAGGAGGGGCCGGGTGAAAAAAACCCTCTCCAATATTTTGAATTTGGACTGCAATACCTAGTTCAACCACTCTGTGTTAATCCTACATACAGCACCTTTAATATTGATAACATATATACCAGGGCTGTCCAAACTCGGTCCTGGAGGGCCGGTGTCCTGCAGAGTTTAGCTCCAACCCTAATTAAACACACCTGAACCAGCTAATCAAGCTCTTACTAGGCATAGAAACTTCCAGTCAGGTTTGTTGAGGCAAGTTGGAGCTAAACTCTGCAGGACACCGGCCCTCCAGGACCGAGTTTGGACAGCCCTGATATATATATATTTTTTTTCAGTAAGTTTTAGCTACTTATATTTCTTCATATAGTTTTTGGTCACACTTTAGTTTGGGGACCAATTCTTACTATTAACTTACTTTTGCCTCAGTAAATTCCCTTATTTGCTGCTTATTAATAGTTAGGTAGTTGTTAAGTTTAGGTATGGGGTAGGATTAAGGGATCTGAAATATGATCATGCAGAATAAGGCATTAATATGTGAGTTATAAGAACTAATAAACATGTTTTTTTTTTTAATGGGTCTCACTTTATTTTAAGGTCTAATTCTCGCTATTAACAGACCATTAACTATAACTTTTGCCTCAATAAACTCCTAATTTGCTGCTTATTAATAGTTAGTAAGGTAGGTGTTAAGTTTAGGTTTTGGGTAGGATTAGGGATGTATAATATGGTCATGCAGAATATGTGCTTTATAATTACTAATAAACAGCCTATATGTTAATAATAAGCATGCTAATAAGCATCTAGTTAAAATGGTGAGAATTGGTCCCTATACTAAAATGTTACCAAAAATGCATTTTCCCAAAATCCAAAATGTATTTTCTTGCCCCCTGACAAAAATTTTTATAAATATTTTGGCATTTCATGGTTTAATCAAAATATATTTTCAATTTGAAAAATATGTTTCCTTAAGCTGTGCTGTTTACCAAATATATTTATAATATAATTTATAATATATATATATATATATATGCCATATCGGACATATGTGCCTTTTACATTTATACATTCACCTCAGAATCAGTTGTTTACATGATTGCATAATTTGAATATATACCCCACCTATATCAATAGCTGCTTTTTAAGAGGATCTTACTTCCTTTTTCCCTCTTCACATTATAAGAACAGTGTCTCTGATTTGCACTATACGTCATAGATGACATTCCACTGGGAGAAGGCCCTGGCCTACTTCCTATTGGTGGAATAGTTGCCCATAGCATTAGTGTTGCTATGACAAAAGTCTGGCATTGCTGGTGGCTTGGGAGCAGTGCAGAACTCATGTTTGTGTCCCTGTTGTGATGACAACAGTTTGTATGGGCCATAAACAAGCATAAACCCTAAATAAACCTGTATTTACAGAAAACCTTAAAAACTACTCCCCGTCTCACAGCCACCTCAGAGTTGACATTTGCTGGCTTAAGAAAAATTTATATGAAAATCAACTTCTCAGTCTTATAATTATTGACTAGTTAAAGCAATTTAAAATTATTGCAATGACATGTAAAAACTTGTTTTGCAAACTAGCCATGACGGGTAAACTCGTTCCTGCTGTAACAAACATTTGACTATTTATGGTCAAAAGTCAAAGTTTATCATACCTGCGGAAGTTTAATTACATGGGTTAAATATGCTAAAACTATTGTGGGTTATGCATATATGACAGTTAGTTCAAGTCCTTAAATCTGATTGGACGAGTGGCATACCAAGAGTGTTGATACAGGAACCCAATAGCACTGGGATGTTCACTGTATCACTCCATGCATTCCTTCAGCTTACATCATTTCACCAACAGAAGCCAGCAAGGGACTGTCTTTATGAGTGAGTCATTGAATGATGTTCGTTCAATCTTGCTGATTCATGCAGGTATAAAACAAGTGATTTATCTTTATGAATGAGTAATTGAAACATTCACTTAACCAATTAATTCAACAATACTGATTCCTTCAGCAATGAAACAAGTGAATTGTCTTTATGAAAGAGACGATGAAACATTCACTTAAAGGGATAGTTCACCCAAAAATGAAAAAAAACGTCATAAGCTGGGACGCCACTCTCTCGTGAATGCGCGGACAACAGTTAGCGGAAGCTAGAGATTACAGTTTATAAAGTTTTAAATATGGATATTTTTCTTACACAAACACATTGCTTCGCTTGAGAAGGCCTTTATTAAGCCCCCGGAGCCGTGTGGACCTGTTTTATAATTGATGGGTGCAATTTTTTGGACTTCAAATTTTGGGCAAGCATCCACTCCCATTATAAAGCATGGATTATCCTGGACATTATTTAATATAACTCCGATTGTATTTGTCTGAAAGAAGAATGTCATATACACCTAGGATGGCTTGAGGGTGAGTAAATCATGGGGTAATTTTCATTTTTGGGTGAACTATCCCTTTAACCAATTCATTCAACAATGCTGATTCTTTCTGGAACCAAACCAGTCAAATGTCTATATGAATGAGTCATTGAATCATTCACTCAACCGATAATTCAAAAACAATGATTCAAACAGAAAGCAAAATCCCACTACAATCTGTTGCACAGGGACTACTGTGGCTTTGTTTGGAACTATTGTCATTAGCAAAGCAAAAACAGACTAAATAAAATCGAAGTTACTCAATATTAACTTCTTATTTAACTGCTGTTCAATAGCAATATCTCACCCACCGCTGTTTTTCTGAATATATGCGGTCAAATGACACCGATATTTGGTAACAACCTGTGAAAAATCAAAAAGATTAATTTCAAGATCTTCATTTAAAGCCCTGCAATGGCAAAATGGAACTAATGGCGCCAGACAAAAAGGACAGACCTAATGCTGTGTTCATGAATGTTTGTCAAGCACACATTCCTCTTGCAGTTTTAGTCAGCCCTTCAGTATAAACAGGAAGATGCACACAAAAAAAGGTCAATAGCTAAAGTCAGGCACACCTCACACAACCATATGCCACATGTGAACCGTGGAATACACAAACATTCCAAAGCTTTGTTTTGAAGGATTCATATTCATTTAAAAAATAACAAGTGTCTGTTGTTCAGCCTCTTCACTCTATATAAAATCCATATTTGTACTGTCTACAGGTCCTCAGTTTGCACTAACAATGGGCTGGTTGCTGGTGTGCAAAGTAAGTACTTTGAAGCGGTTCTGGATCGAGAATGGCAATTCTACTGCTGTCGATATGCCCGCAGGTGCCCATATTCCTGCTGGTGAGTCTTGGAATAAAAAATGGTGATCTAATAGGCTCATACAGTTACTAAACAACCTCTATACATCACAAGTTATACGCTGTTATAGATTTTAGGATTATGTGTCCTCTGATATTTAGATTAAAACTGTACAATAGGATGTTTTTCACATAACTTATAACCTTTCCTTTAAATGAATTTTCATGATTTGTGCACAGGAAGACGAGTGATGTTCCAGAATACTACAAAGAAGAGGGGGAGATGGTAATCCCCAGTTATGGCTACTTCATAAGGGGGGCTCAAACTACTTTCAGTGGTGTACTGAGGTCTGTATGAGCACTTCCTCTTCCTTTGCACATAGTGGTTTTGACACTAATGCATTTATGTCAAAATAACAATCAAACAGATGGATACATTAACGTAATGGTTTTAGTTGCTTTTAATGGCTAAAAAAATTGTTTTCCTTTTGTGGGAGATAACAGTCTGTTTTTTTTAATGCTTTGCAGGGATCGGCAGTGGAAGTACATCTTGTGCCGAATGACAGACTTTGATTGTCAGTTTGAAAACTTCTAGACTGCATTCATCACTTAATGTCCTTATTGACAACTCTATGCAGAAAGAGCACATGCACGCAACCACATAAGCACTTAGAATAGCACTCACTGAAAATATATGCCATTCTCCATCTTTAAATTAGCTTTATAAATGGTTTGCTCTGTATAAACCTTCATGGATTGCCATGTTCTCATATTTCGCAGTCATTTATGTTATTTCTTAAAATGTAAAGGACAAAAAAGGAATAAAAACATTTTTATTATGAACATTATGAATAAGCTGCACATGCATTTATATCATGCAACCATGTAATACACAGCATGAAGTTAACAGTAGTTTGAACACTTTGAGTATCACTCAACACTTATATAGCAGCACTTTTGCTGACCAATTCTAATTTAATTATGATCTCCAATGCCTTTTTGAATGGTTTTTGAAAAAGTCCAAAATATTTCTTTTGGTGTATTTTTTGTGTGTCTTCTTTGGAAAAATGGGTAGAACTAATAAAGCAAAGATTTCTCCCACATCTGCTTGTTTTTTTCTGCATTGTGCAACACACAATGGCTGTTTACCTCTTCATCCTTTCTCCATCTGTTTTCTGCTTTGCTTGAACAAGTGACTTATTTCTCAGACCTTATTGAGCTGATGTGGCCAGATTACATCTGATCTCTGTGTATATGTGTATATGTGCACAGATGTGTTTTTGGGTGTTCATAAATACTGAATATGTCATCTACAGCTTTTGGGCTATGAGGGTGTATGAGAAAACATAGTGCAGTTCCTACAGAATATATAATATAAGTATGCTGATGATATACATACAATATACGTTTTAATGTATGTTCAAATAGAAAACAATTATAAAACTATTTCAAATACAGATCAAATCTGTATTTTCGATCAAATTGCCTTGGTGAGCATAACAAACTTTCAAAAACATAAAAAATCTTTTAAACAGTAGTGTCTAGTTTACTACTACATACTTACCAACATGTTGTTAGGACAATAAGTAATAATTCTGACACAAAAATTGCTTTTGATTATTTCGATGCAGACATCACTGAAAATAATGATAACTTCTAATTCATTAATTCAGTCAGATGTTAATTCAGTTCAGTAACTGGATTCAGTTATTCAGTTTATCTTTTAAAAAAAACACTCAGGAATCAGACTACTTAGGTTATGTTTTTGATTCACTAAGAAGAACCTACTCATAAGAGTGGTTTGTTTGTGAATCGGATAACACTGTTTGTGCTGTATGTTTTTGCATGGAGCCTGTGAGGAAACAGTAGAAATTTCCTGCCGTTTTGTCATGGTACGTGGTCTTTGTATTGCATCACATCCAATCCAGACTGCGCATTCACATTCTTTTCCTGTGTGAAGATCCCTCTCTGCTGAAAAGTGTTGCAGGAAGCACTCATGTGTGTTTGTGCTTGGTCTGGGTGTGTCTTTCTCAATAAGTGAGGCAATTATAGGTTGGATAAGGGTGTTGGGGATTGAGACAGTTTAAATAGAGAAATATGTTCCTCTTTATGTTGAATGAGAATGTAAAACAAGACATTGTCTTTTCAAACATTTTGAATTGCAGTAGATTTATAAACATGGTGTACTGTGGTCTTTGCATTTCTATGTTTTGTTAGAGTGGGCCTTTTATGAAATATATATTTTTGGATTTCCTTATGTTTATGTTTTTTTTTCTTCCTTTTGCTTTTACTGAGCATTTCTCAGCCATTTTGGTTAAGCACTTAAATGAATGGGGTTAGGGAGAAGGCCACCGCCTCCAGTGCAGAGTCAGATTCTGTCTAGTAGTCTTTTTGCCCCTCTCCAGCTCTCAACACAGTTTATTTATGGCAGCTGCAGACTTGAGGCATGGAGCCAAGCATCACAAAATGACATGGCTGTACCCAAGTCAAGCCTTCTCTCTGGGGACAGCCGACACTGTCCTTGACTTACTGCGCACTTCTGCTAAAACTGACCACTGAAGAGGGTTCAGCAGGTCAGGCCACACGTTCATTCAGCTGCTCTGCCGTTTTCTTCGGCTTTCTTCTTTTTTGAGTTTCAATTATGCAGGCTTACATACATGCATTATCAATAGCCAAATTCTGTTTGAATGGCAATGTTGTAATTATGGTTGTTTGCAGGAACGAGAATAAAACTTTGTTAGCGTGGTGATGGGTTTTGGAACCTACGCTCAGCTGTAATTATGGGATAAATACGATGAGACGCCACATTTAAGTGCAGGAGAGAATAAACAGATGCTAAATCCAATGAAAGCGCTTTAAAAATGCACACTGAAAGGGTTTACTTAAGACAAACAGATTTAGCCAATAGCATGTTTCAGAAGAAGTTAGGCTAACATTTAGTGTATTTGCTTTTGTGTACTGTAAATTGAAATGCAGGTTCTGAAAGGAATTTAAAAAGCAAAAAGGAACTTTCTGTCCCTCTTTTTTTATGCCATAAACTTCAGAATATTAAGAAGAAGAAAAAAAAACTTGAAACCAAATAGATGAGCCCATGGATGATTGGAGCAATTTTAACTTTTTGTTAAATATTTGAGGTGAAAATACATTCAGATAAATATAGATGAAAATAAACATGTAAGTTCTTGAAGAGTGTAAAAAAAGTTACAGTAAAATCCTGTTACTTGGTAAACTGTACAGTACGTTACGTCAAAAATGATGTGGTGAATAATTGTAAGTTGTTTAACATCACATGTAATTTTACTTTAAAATACTGTCAGATTTATGTTTTTCTTCTTATTTTTGTTATCAGTAAAGTACATATGTGTTGCCGTGATGGTGTCTTTGTTTGTATGCCCTTTTGCGCATCTATATATGATTACTGTCCATGTTTTATAGACAGTTACAATGAACTTACAATGATTCATAATGTGACTTTCTGTTTTACCTCTTGGATTATCATGGTGGCTATTACTAATTGTTCATGATTTTGGTACTTCAAGCAGATAGGCATATTAATATCACTTGATGAAATATACAGTTATAAACTGTAAAATATATAGGCACCAGTATGCCACTCCATAAGACTTTAAATAATTTTACTGTGAATTTCTGGCAACCACGCCTGCACGTTTTTACCGTAAATTTAACAGAATATTTTTTTTACAGTGCTATGAAAAGCATAACTTCTTTTTATGTGCTCCATGTAAGAAAAAATAGCTACAATATGGAATGCCATGAGGGTGAGTAAACAATGACAGAATGTGAACTATTCCTTTAAAGTAACCACGCATGCTTTAACCCCATCAGCTAGCTGAGCACAGGTTGATCCTGCCTCTTTTTCCTCTGTTGTTCAGGAGGACAAAAAGATCTTAATGGCTGAACAGAAAACAGGACCTTTCCAAACTCCTACTGTGGTATAAGTCAGTGTAAATACCACCATCCCATTCTTTCTGCAGGAGTATATATCCTCTTACAACTCTGAGTGTCTAGGTTACCTATTAAAAATACACCCCTAACCACTTCAATGTGTGAACACTTGCATAAACACA
>NW_015505531.1:291093-292564 GCF_001515645.1 Sinocyclocheilus grahami
GAGATTCACTGGACTCTGGAAATTGACCTTTGTGACCTCTTTGGTGACCTCTGTGGTTAACAGTGGGAGCAAACTGGACGCCTGAGTCACTTGCGTTAATGGTTATAGAGCAGATTTCAGCTCAACCAGGAAACCTGACTCTGCTGACCTTACGTACTCCACGACCTGCTTGTTCCCTCCTCTTTCCTCCTTTCTGTCCTCCCTCCTTCCTCTGCTCACCTCCTTACTCCATTGTTCTTTGTGTCCAGTCATAAGACAAGTCAGTAGTACAGGAAAGGTGAAAGCCGGAAACCTGCCTGATAATGGCTCATTTCCAAGCTGTCATCAAGTTTTCATTGCCTTACGCTCATACCTGTACAACAACACAAAGATGCATGCTGAGTACACAAGAACACGCCACACACCAGACAGTGACCTCTACATTTCAAGGTTGAATTTCGAATTGACACAAAAATAAGTGTCTCTGATCTTTGCTCTTGCCATTTTCCTCCTTACTGTGCTCATTTTTTTCTTTAAATCACTCAAAATATTACATTTTGTATTTTTGATCACATCAGTGAGCTAAGACCTTGGCAAAGTTCATTTACTTTAAGAAACGTTCTGTACTTCAAGGTGTGTGTTCACAAGAGTAGTGCAGGACTACAGGTGAATGAACCATTTCTGAGAAATATGTCCACAATTCTTTTTATCATTACTAGTAAAATACTCTAGGAGTCTCCAGGAATTGTGTTCTCATTGAACGCAAGGTTATTTTCCGTGAACAGCATGTTTGAATTTTATTGCAGCCTATTTACAATGTTTTAAAGGGAACGGACCACGCAAAGTATGTTGATTTCAGCCTCTGATAGAGCTTTGCATATCAATAGCTTGTTTCCAAATGAGTGGTTTGTGAATGTTTTATCTATCTAAGCAAAGTCAGCATTAGGTCACATCTATTGTGGTCCTTCGGGAAGCAGCCTGCTGGTGCATTCTGGGAAACAGAGAGGCCCCTAGTTATAAGATGAACCAGTACCGCCTGTTTGCTCTCAGTGTGATTTGAGAGTCAGCTGACAAAGGGCTTATTATTAGGGGCCGCATTGTGTAGTGACTGCATGGTTGCTAGATTGAAGTGCATGAATCACAGTTTTACAGCCTATGATAGCACTACCGAATGAGATGCTGTGATGGGCCCCAAACTAATCTTTATCACCCCAGTTTAGGTATTGTGTTGCCACTGAACAGAATAACTGGAGAAGACGGCGCTACTTTAAATAGCATTTATTTGTTTATGTATGTAATGTATTTATGGTGAATGTAATATTGTAGTAATAATGTGTTTGTATTTATACTGCCTGTGAAAAATAGGAAGCATTATATTATAAAGACAACATAAAATTAAATAAATGTATTTTATGTTGTCATTGTTCTAAAGCCAAAGCAAATTATTAAAATATTTTCTGAAAATATGACTATATATTGAGTTAACAGCATG
>NW_015505531.1:293301-294206 GCF_001515645.1 Sinocyclocheilus grahami
TCATATCTTTAGTTCTGTTATAGAAGTACACAAAAGCAGTTTATATTCCAATATAAAATTGATTTTTAATGCAAAGATCAAAAACTAGTTATTTGTGCTAATGATTCGTTTTTAATTAGTCACTTGTATAGGTTGAATATCATAAACATGTTTTCAGGAAGACTTGCTGGTCTTTCAAGGTTACTTACAGGCTCGTAAAACTCCTGGTGCCTCTGAGATTTTTCCAGCAGTACAGAAAGTCACCTTGTAGCATGCATCGTCCTCTCCTGGACACAGTTTGAACAGAGCTCTTCATCCTTGAGTTGGACATTCCATCCTCTTTAATACTCAAAAGCTCTTCACATGACCTTTTGTACCCTTATGTAACCCTTTAAATGCAGGTCAGTCTGAGAGAGACAGATGATGTTACTGTCTATCACAGTAAGTATTGGAGCAGCTTTCTGCATTGTCAGCATGAAACATTTGAGGAAGCTTTTATCCTATTCAAGAACTCCAAGTTTTTATCATTTGACATATTCGAATAGCTGTATACTTAAAAAAGCCTACCTTTTATAAGCTGGGTCCACATTATCATGAACTTCTGGTGAACATCAGGTTTGGATGTGTTGATTCAAGACCCCAGTTCAGTCTGTACTTCCTCTGAAACAGTTTAAACAGTTTGTCTTCCTGTGTGACCTCACGGAAACCTTTACTTCCTCAGAATTAAGGAATATTCTGTATTTAGTACAAGTTAAACTCAATTTGCAGGTTCGTTACAAAAAAACAAATCATAACATGTCCTTCTTTTCTTAAAAAAAAATGGTTTGCACTTTATTTTACAGTCCTGTTCCGCGAGTACATACTATGTACTTATTATAGCGATTACAATAACTGGGTAATAACTAGGTACTAACCCTGAACCTACC
>NW_015505531.1:295225-296290 GCF_001515645.1 Sinocyclocheilus grahami
CCTGTAATTGGCTAGCTGAAGAAGCTGAGGAAACATAAAGGACTGAGCCTGATCCCATAAACCAGTTCATTCCAGTGAGAGGAAGTGTTCACATACCCGGTATTTATTGCAAGCCACTTCACTTGACAAACAAATAAAAAGTGCTGTGGCTTTGGCTAATTTAAAGGTAAAGGGTATAATTTCTATGCCACTAACATTGCCAAAAGGAATTACCAAAACAATGAGTTCTTTTAAATAGTTTTTTTTTTAAGCTGGGATAGGAGAAAGTATTTTATCATAAAAAAGTGATACACTTGAGCTTTAACATTGCTATTTCCCACAGTGCATCAGTAGGGTATGATGAATTTTGCTCTAGCTGTCCAGCAATTTCCCTACATGCAGTAAGCGTACAAGTATTACATTACAAAATGTTAATAACATGATATCATGATTTTAAAAAAATGTTGTGGTCATACATGGACATATAGCTTATTTAACAAAATAATTATCTCATTATTACTGCTATTATTATGATCACAATTAATATAATTAATAATAATAATAATAATAATAATAATAATAATATATAACTTGTACTGCTTTTTAATTATTTTGAGTATTTTTTTAACCATCAAAATCCAGAATCACTTTCCATAGACACCCACAATTGTGTGTGAGAAAGACAAACAAACATTTTCCCAGCTGAATTATTGCCAATTATTGTTCATTTGGAGCAAGAGTGACAAAGCAGCCTCTGTTTTTAAGAGCGCATGGAGGATTTCAACTGCTGTGAATTGGCCTTGGGTGTTTTTTTCCCACAGTATAAGTCATATTTTGCTGTAAATATATGTGTTCGGTAAATTAGGAAACGTTTACATTATACATCCTAATGTCATCCTTGTGACTTCCAGGTGCCATCATACTGACAGGTGCTGACACAAATGAGTCATTGCTGCTCTCTTCCCTTTCTACCTTCCAACTTTTATGTTTGAGATAACACTTGGGAGTCAGTCATTTATAATGTAATTCTGTTCTTTTTCTTCTGACTTCTCTCTGCTCTGTATCTGCACTCCAGGTTTGACTGTT
>NW_015505531.1:297771-298386 GCF_001515645.1 Sinocyclocheilus grahami
GTTCTATGCATATTCTAATGTTGTGCTGTAAACTGTTTACTTTGTGTAGTGTGATGCACTACACTTACATGACAGTTCTGTGTATGTGTATTCACAGTGCATACTGTACTATACTGTATGTTGTCCAAAATGCATTATGTTACACAGGAAAAGTTGTTATAGTTTTTTTCACTCCCTCTTCTGTAATAAAGCATGTGCTGGAGGGCAGGGAACCGCTGCACACATTCATATACCTTGATGAGGCGGGTTTCAATCTGGCAAAAGGTAGAAGACGTGGAAGGAATCACATTGGACAGAGAGCAACCATTGATGTCCCAGGCCAACGAGGAGGGAATATTACTATGTGTGCAGCCATCTCAGAAAACGGCGTCCTCATCCATATCCCCCGTCTTGGTCCATACAACACACAACATCTGCTGACTTTTTTAGACACTCTTTACAGGGACATACTCCCTGAGAATGAGAGGGGTCTAACTGGAGACCATCTGAGCAAGCATGTTGTTTTGGATGATGTGCGTTTTCACCACTCAGATGTCATCAGACAGTGGTTTGCAGCACATGATAGGATGCTGGTGGCATATCTCCCTCCCTACTCACCATTCCTAAATCCAATAG
>NW_015505531.1:302983-303819 GCF_001515645.1 Sinocyclocheilus grahami
CCGCCGCCGCTCAACGCGTTCCGCTGCCGGACCCCCGAGTGCAAGCCGCGAAGCTGCTACCCAAGCTGACCCCTCATGATGACGTAGAAGCCTTCTTACAAATGTTCGAAGCGACGGCCACCTTGGAAGGGTGGCATCAGGATGACTGGGCACGGGTGCTGGCTCCCCTGCTGACGGGCGAAGCGCAGCGTGCATACTTCGCTCTTCCCGCCGCCTCTGCCGATCAATATAAGGAGGTCAAGAAGGAAATCCTAGCCCACCTGGGGTTATCCCCCATCTGTGCCGCCCAGCACTTTCACGAGTGGGAGTATAAGCCCCATCTGCCGGCCCGTGCCCAGGCTGCCGAACTCGCACGACTCGCGCAGCACTGGCTGCTGGAGAGGGCTCCATCGGCTGGACAGGTGGCAGAGCGCGTGGTGATACCGACAGGCAGTGGGGATGAGGAACCCAACCACCACCACCGAGCTGGTGGAGGCTGTCGAGCTGGCGGATGCGGCCCAACACCGGGATGCTGGGGAGTGAGTGCCGCCATTTCCCCGGAGGGTGGTCCAGGCGCACCGGAGGGCACCCCGCGACCAGTAGGCAGGCCGGCGGCTCCCTCTCCACAGGATGAGCCCATGCCAACGGAAGTCCCCGCACGTCCTGCACGGACCTGGCTGGCCAGCTGCATTGTGCACCACGACCTGCCGGTTGGAGCTCCAGAGGTGAAAGTGAATGGAAAGCCGTTCCGGGCCATCCTGGACTCGGGCAGTGTGGTCACTCTGGTCCAGTTGCAGATTCTCGCCCCCCTGAACACAATATAAAGCCTTCCTCCCCATAACCTGTGTCCACGGGGA
>NW_015505531.1:304300-322754 GCF_001515645.1 Sinocyclocheilus grahami
GGCCTGCAAATTCCTGGCCACCTGGCAGGGTCCCTATACGGTGCTGGAGAAGATTGGGCCGGTGACGTACCGGGTGCGTCAGCCAGGAAGGAGGAGAGCCGAGCAGCTCTAACACATTAACCTCCTGAAGAAATGAATGGGGACTAGAGACCAGCTTGCGGCCCTCGCCATCTCTGATCCCGTGGTTGTTGACGTCAACCCCCACCTCTCGGCTGCCCAGGAGAGGGAGCCGCAGCACCTGGTCGGTCAGTTCTCTGATGTCCTCTCTTCCCGGGCGGACCAACGTCCTGCAGCACGACATACGGACGCCACCAGGGGTTGTTGTCAAGCAACGGCCCTACCGCGTCCCTGAGGCTCGTCGGTGAGCTATTGAGGAAATTCAACAGATGCTGAAGTTGGGGGTGATAGAACCATCACGCAGCCCATGGGCCAGCCCCATCATGATGGTCCCGAAACCGGACGGCACCCTCCGTTTCTGCAACGACTTCCGTCACCTCAATGAGGTATCAGAGTTCGACGGATACCCCATGCCTCGGGTGGATGAACTGTTGGACCGGCTGGGAAGGGCCCGGTATATCTCGATGTTGGACCTCACCAAAGGCTACTGGCAGGTACCCCTCTCTGAGAATGCCAAACCTAAGATTGCTTTCTCTAACCCTAGTGGCCACTGGCAGTACCGGACCCTTCCTTTTGGCCTCCACGGGGCACCCGCCACGCTCCAGCGAATGATGGACATCCTTTTTCATTAGGCCTACGCCGCGGCCTATCTGGACGACGTTGTGATCCACTCCGAGGCATGGGAAGACCACCTGGACCGGTTACGGAGGGTGCTCTCGGAGCTCCGGAGGGCTGGACTCACTGCCAACCCTCACAAATACCACCTTGCCCTCTAAGAGGCGAAGTACCTGGGTTTCCAGGTGGGACGGGGTCTCATTTGGCCGAAGGTGGAGGTGGTACGCTCCGCTCCGAGACCCGAGACCAAGACCCAGATATGAGCCTTTTTAGGGTTGGCGGGGTATTATCGCTACTTCATCCCCAACTTCTCCTCTTTAGCCACCTCCCTGACAGACTTGACCAGGAAGGGGCAGCCGGAGAAGGTACAGTGGACACCAGCAGCGGAGGAGGCCTTCCAGAGGGTGAAGGGGGCCCTCATCTCGGAGCCCGTCCTCCGAGCCCCGGACTTTAGCTGCCCCTTCCTGCTGCAGACGGATGCCTCCGACACAGGACTGGGAGCCGTCCTGTCACAGATCCAGGAGGGTGAGGAGCATCCGATCATCTACATTAGCAGGACGCTGATCCCGGCTGAGAGGAACCACGCCGCGGTGGAGAAGGAGGCCCTAGCTGTCAAGTGGGCAGTCCTGGAGCTGCGGTACTACCTCCTGGGCCGGAAGTTCACCCTGGTCACGGACCACACACACCTTCAGTGGATGGCCCGTGCCAAGGATACCAATGCCAGGGTGACCCAATGGTTCCTCGCGCTCCAGGACTTCCACTTCGAGGTACGTCATCGGGCTGGAGCCACGAACGCCAACGCGGATGGCCTCTCTTGGATCTGGGCAGCTTTCGCAGGTCTGTCAAGGGTCACTCCCCACCAACCCCCTATCTCTCCCCTACTGTCTCATATCATTAACAGGACCAGGACGATGCTTGGGGGGGGGGGGGGGGGGCGGGGGCAGTCCTGGAGCTGCGGTACTACCTCCTGGGCCGGAAGTTCACCCTGGTCACGGACCACGCACCCCTTCAGTGGATGTTCCGCGCCAAGGATACCAATGCCAGAGTGACCCGATGGTTCCTCGTGCTCCAGGACTTCCACTTCGAGGTACGTCATCGGGCTGGAGCCGCGAACGCCAACGCGGATGGCCTCTCTCAGATCTGGGCAGCTTTCGCAGGTCTGTTAGGGGTCACTCCCCACCCACCCCCTATCTCTCCCCTACTACTATCTCAGATCATTAACAGGAGCAGGACGATGCTTGGGGGGGGGGGGGGAGTGTGTGACGAGCGTCCCGACGCTTTGTCAGCGTCGCCCTGGAAACAAGCAAGGAGCACCTGGCCATCATCAGAGGCTGATCGGTCACAGCTGCACCTCATCAAGCGGCGGCTACATAAACCACGCAAGCCCTGTCATCTAGGAGATTCCTCCATGAGACTTAGCACTAACTCTCCATCTCATTTTTCCCACAGAAAGCAGCGTGTGACCGACCAGCCCCACAGGAGCACTGCACGGACCCTCTGCACTGGGAAGACGGAAGAGAGCACTCACGGCACCGGAGCATCTACCTAGACCTTTCTCACAAACACCCATCACCCCAATAAATCCACCCTCCGGGGTATTGATTGAGATTACTTGTCGTGTGATTCTTCACCCCGTTACAATATTTTCAAATAAATGCTACTTTTTATATTCTATTAATCAAATAATCCTGAAAAGAAAATGAGAAAATAACCGAAAGGAAGCAATATGAACACATTTATACATTTTGCCTACATATAAAAATATTTATTTTAGTTAGTTACTGTAGTTAGTTTTATTTTATTTATGACAAGTTGGACCAAATGAAAGATTAATACATTTATACTTTGTGCCTTTATTTAGACACAAACACATATGGGCTAATGTCATATTTGCCTTTATGTAAATATGTTATTGTTTTTGAACATCTCAATGCTTGTTGCTGTGCACACATCATGAGAAACTGCTAAATTGACAGCTGCTTTGTTTTTAAGTGCTTCTGGGCATTTTAATGTCATCACTAGTGCTTTGGTTAGCAGCTGACCGCAGTGATTTATCCATACGGATTACTGAACTCTTGGTAAACAGTGAAAAAGCTCAGTCTATCATTCTTAAGTGAAAGTATGGAGAAAGAAAAAAAACATGTTTACACATTAACAGTGGAAAAACATATGTAGCCCATTAGTGGCCCTCCAGATGTTGCTGTGGTAATTCGATGCCATGCGCTCTGATTGGTCAGAAAGTTGTAATCATGAAGATGTTTCTGTAAACTGTTAATAAAAATGCTTTCACTCTGATAGGGAATGACGGGGTCAGACTTCTTAATAGGTTAAAGCGCTTTGGTTTTCAGCGCGACAATCTGTCTTAACATTCAGCAGAAATACTTTTAAAAGCACAGTTTAAAAGTTCTGAGGGAAATACGTTTTTCACTTATGAGTGTCCTTGTGGCTCTTTATGGGACGGAAATATAAATATGCCATCCACATTAACTTGATACTTACTGGATACAGTAATACTTTCTAAATACTTTCTTCGTCGTCACACTTAAATAATCTTTTATAAATCTATTAAAACATTACATTTTATTATATCTTTAATGAGGTTATAGCTTCTCACCAGCTTTGTAATAACGGTCTGTGTTTGGTTTAATTCAGCACCAAGGACAGCGACGCATTGAGGCACATACAGCAGATTGAGTCAAATTAGATTCAAAACCACACAATAAAGGCTGTATTTTAAGTGTTCTGAAGATTATAGATCAACACAGTGATGTGGTGCTACTCAATCAGGCTCTGTTTGAGTCATCGATGACATAAGAGCTGTAAAATGGATGACCATAGAGAATTAAACACATTAGACACAGATTACAGTATGTCCTTGATCAATAATGCCACCAAGGTAATTGTTAGAGTGATTGACATGATTGGAAGACCAACCCTTTTAGTGTCACTGTTTCTATCCATCTGTTGAGCATTTATGGTGCTTAAAATAAAATAAAACAAAATCAAAATTACAATACAATCTGAAAACCTTTATGAAATAAAGTAGGGAGAAAAATGTTATCTGTATAACAATTTGAGTAACAACATGTCTCAGTATTTGATATGTCCTCCTTTTCTACAGCTGACATGATTAAATGTGATCAGTGACTTATGAATGTGCATAAACTGTGGTCTGGTGCCTTTATGTTAAAGGAATAGTTCACAAAACAAAAGACAATTTGCTAAAAAGATACAAGATGTAGATGAGTTTGTTTCTTCATCAGAACAGATTTGAAGAAATGTAGCATTAAATCACTTGCTCACCAATGGATCCTCTGCAGTGAATGGGATTTGTTTCTTACAAACAGCTTTTCACTTTATAAGACATTAATTGATGGACTGGAGTGGTGTGGATTACTTGTGGATTATCTTGATGTTTTTATCAGCTGTTTGGACTCTCATTCTGACGGCACCCATTCACTGCAGAGGATCCATTGCTGAGCAAGTGATGGAAATTTTTCATTTTTGGGTGAACTATTATTTTATTAAAGAGGCTGATCAACTAGCAGTCTTAAGTTTTGTTATCTTTTTTTTTAAGTTCTAAATTGTTATGCAAAATATTTGAAACAATGAACAATCGTAAAGAGAACAAATTATAATTTTTAATTTGACATCTTTCTTTCTTTCTTTCTTTCTTTCTTTCTTTCTTTCTTTCTTTCTTTCTTTCTTTCTTTCTTTCTTTCTTTCTTTCTTTCAAAAATCTTAAAAAATGTGCCTAAATTCAGATATATATATATATAAAAAAAAGATTCACTGTATTTATCGTCTGTGTTTGTGAATTTGTATAACATATCTCTTAGATCATATGCACTCTTTTTTCTACCTTAAAAAAGCTAACATGTTGATAATTGCTGATAAAGTTCCTTTTAAAAAGTTTTGCCTTTTGTATCTACCTACAAAAACTATGGAAGCCCGTCTCCACCACTGAATAAAAAATTTAAAAAAAGGTCATTGCGACTTTTTATCTCACAATTCTGACTTTTTTTCACAGAATTGCGAGATATAAACTCACAATTGCGAGATAAAAACTCCAATTAAAGTCCAATTTTGAAGGGGGAAAAAGACTGATGTGTTCTCAGAATTGTGAGTTTATATCTCGTAGTTCTGACTTTTTAACTTGCAATTGCGAGTTTATATCACGCAATTCTTAGAAAAAAAAAGTCAGAATTGCGAGTTTGTATCATACAATTCTGAGAAAAAAAGTCAGAATTGTGAGATAAAAAGTCGCAATTACCTCTTTTATTTTTTATTCAGTGGCAGAAACGGGCTTCCATAAAAAAACAGACCATCACAGACTTCAGGTTTATTATTCAACTAGATTAGGAAGCGAGCTAGAGAAGAGGAGAAATGCAGAGAAGATTGACTGATTGATTGATTGATTGATTGATTGATTGATTGAAAGCACTGTCGTTAGCTGAGGTGCTGTTCTAGTGACAGTCCTGAACAATGTCAAAACCTTCAATTTGAACCTAACTTTAATCTCAGTAATGAGGTTTTGACTCAAAAGTTCAAGTACACTAAAGTTTTGTATGCTGGTTTTAAACTCAGATTTCAAAACGTCCTAAAATAGAATACATTAAAATGAATTCTATCATCCAAACTAAAATCTCAACATCATTATATGTTGGTTATTGTTGACTGCCATTGGGGCATGTTGTCACAAAAGGTCAAATGAGCTGTATTTTTTATTTTAATTTTTTTACTTGGGCAATAATGGTGGAAAAGTTTGTAGACTTTATACAGAAACCATAATAAATAAAAAAAATGTTCACTGGTGTAAAGTGTGACAACTAGCCCCGGTCTCACCTGCTGAAGCAGTGAGTGATTATTACGATCAGGATGCTGCCATAGAGAAGAAATTGTTTCGATCTTTTCCCAATTTCATTCTCTCTCTGGCTCTTGTTATTGGGCCTGATTTGTCAGGGCCCCCAGTGAGAGAGTGTGCTATCACCGTACGCTTTTCTTTTGGCATTGTTAAAACTAAATGAAACAAGGTAATTAGCTTGTTACAATTAAAGTGACTCGACTGGATAAATTGTAATCACCCGAAATGAAGTTAGGCTCCCCTGCAGAATCAGCCAGCCAGCTGAGCAGCCTCATTTGCATAATTAAAATATACAAATGATAATGGATTTTGTACTCAATATCCAGCGGCTGTAAATCTAGAGAAATATGAATATTACAATAACAACGCAGCTGCCTTGAGGTAAACGCGGGATGATGTTCCCGACGTTTGCGTTTTCTCCAGCTTCCCCTCCCGCGCTCATCCGTAGGGCCGCGAGATGAGTCTGGATATGTGAGCGGAGGTACCAATTGAAAAGCCAAGTGATAAAATAGATGAAAAACATTCAAAAGTGATATTAGTTAATAATGCCTGTGGTGGAACCACGGGGTGGAGAAAGAGAGAGATACGTGGACCAATTACATTTGCAAATTGTCAGCGGCAGGTCCTCGTAGCGTCGCTCTACCTCGGGGGAAGCCTTTTGCCTGATTACACAAAATTGGGATTGAATTAAACATCTAAAAGGGTTGTCCTAAGACAAACCCGAATGAAATTAGGCCCGCTCCTTTTCACTGCGAGCGCGAGGAAGCTGGCACACGGAGAGCGAGTAACAATGAGAGAAATTTTCTCAATTAGGAGAGGGACAATGTCACAAAATTAGGCCTTAGAGGTCTTCCCTGTGCTTTGCATTTGTCTTTAAAGTGAGCGACGCTGGCCTCCAAACTGGGTTCCTGTCAACTGCTGCCTGCTTTGCTGGCTTTCTCTCTCCGTGTGTCTCTTTCCATGGACTGGACTGAGTCCTGATGGAATGTGTAGGAATGCCAAGCGAAATGGAGTGGCTAAATCTGCAGGCCGCAAAATAATAATGTCAATTGTATTGTGATTTAGGCAATTAAAAAAAATCTCCGTCCACATGAAAATGCAAACGCATGCTATGAAGCACTGTCAAGAGCATGCCAAACCAACAGGTGGCGATATAATCTCAACCGTAAAGCCATGTTGGCCAATCAGAAGCCTGAAAAAGTTTCCAGTAGGCGGAGATAGCAGTGCAGGCGCCGACGTCACAAGCCAAAAACTCCGGTTTCGCTGTCTACACGATAACACTGCAACCGGAGTTTTTGAAAGTCTGCACCCTGCCAGGCATTTTCAAAAATGTTTGGTTTCAGTGAACTGGTGTTGCGTTTGCGTGTGGACGAATAGCCAAACCGCGTAGAAAAAGCTGCGGTTTTACAAATAACCGCGTTCGTGTGGACAGGGCCTAAATCTGACTAAAACAATTTAGCAAGCATTTTGAACTCACTGAACCTGAACTAAACCAGGTTGGATTTGTCTGGTTTTATTAAGTCTACTTTTGTCAACCTACTCTGAAAACCAAGAAATTGTTCAACTAGCTTTGTGTAACCACACATCTGGTTGAATGACATTTGAAGGAAATTCTATCGCCCCCTTGAGTACTGAGGTTTGAGGTTGAGTATATACAGTGCCCTCCACTAATATTGGAACCCTTGGTAAATATGAGCAACGGGGCGGCTGTGATAATAAATCTGCATCGTTTTATCCTTTTGATCTTTCGTTTAAAAAATTCACAAAATTCTAACCTATCACTGAAGTAAAAAATGGAAAGTGGTGGGGAAACTCACATTATGAAATAAATGTGTTGCTGTATGAGTTGAGTTTATGTTTCTGGCCTAAAAGGTGAAACACATTAAACAATTTCATAACAGTATGCTCAAACATATTATAATGTTATAACATGCCATTTTTGGTTCTTGTCCCACCGTTTGAAAACCCCTGTTTGGACGTCCAGTACAATGATGCACATATACACATCTTATTTTAATCATCCAGAAAAATCAAACCTTTACTTCGCCCAATCAGCTTTTCCCCTTCTGAATGACCTGTATGTGTGTGTCCACTGCCTTCTGTATTGTGTAACCATGTCGATGTATTGAGTATGTGTGTGTGTGTGTGTGTGTGTGAGAAGTGTTAAATGACTTTTCTATGGCACATCAGTGCAATATGGACCAGAGCTGTAAGTAAATAATTTGCAGTAATCAAAGTTAATGGAACCCAATGGGAGAGACTTATGCTATTGCAATAATCTCATTTAGCAGACAGCAGATTCAGTGGATAATTGGGCATAAGTAAAATTGAATTCCCCTGCTCAATTACTGAACTATTACGCTTCATATCAGCAAACGCAGGTCAGCTGGATCTCTGACACAGTGAAAGCATTAATGGCGAGTGAGTGTTCAACATCTAGTTGCTCGGTT
The DNA here is from genome assembly GCF_001515645.1 of Sinocyclocheilus grahami. Lineage (NCBI taxonomy): Eukaryota > Metazoa > Chordata > Actinopteri > Cypriniformes > Cyprinidae > Sinocyclocheilus > Sinocyclocheilus grahami. Next base: position 312,347 of record NW_015505531.1, read on the forward strand.
CATCCAAAGCATCTGTCAAAACACAGCAAATTCTATGCAATCTGGATATGAAAAAAAAGAAGATATCAGTAAATTAGCAGAGTAAACCAAATGGATCAAAGCAATCACATCCCAGAAATCATCTGGGTAAACTACATGATTATATATTTTTTGCAGTTTTCTTCTAATCACAATAGATTTAGCACAGCACTTGAAAAATATGAACAAACAAAACTCTAGTTTTGCTAGGGATTTTTACTCTGTCCTCAAGCTACATGATTTGAGGTATTATAAATGACAAAATCATTTTTAAAAATTGAGTTCTGAATATTTAAATTAATTATAAATTACGTAGTTAGAATTATTAACACACAAAGAAAATAATCTTGAGTTCTCAATATGATGGTTTTCCTAGTTGTGTCACTTCAAACTTTTCACGTTAATGTGGACACAACGACCGATGTTAAGATTATCACATAATAATAAATTACATTTCCAGTTTCTTTCTCGTTAAATCCTACCGTATGCCTTCACAAAACTTGGAAAATACAGCATGAGTTGCATGGGATTATTTTATGACATGTTTGCATTCACTGCCATTAAATGGACAAGTGTGAGCAATAGGCCTACACACACACACAGTGGATATCAAAATGAGAAAACTTGATTTTTTCTGAAATATTGTTAATCTTCATAGCTCAAAATTGAAGGAATATCAGCTGTGGTTATACCACTGTTCCACTAACATATTTGACAAAATGACCAAGGCTTTTTAATTTTGTGGAAAACACAGTGATCGAAATTAGAGAACAGTTACCACTGTAGCACGAAAGAAGATGACAACTAAAATTTTGGAGGGTTACAGCTGTCAGAAATGAGGAGGAAGTGTAGAGGCTCTTGCTTTGAGTGACTTCAGCACATCTGCAGCTGCAGGATATCACTAGTTTCTCACACTGCGCTGCAGTTCAGTGGTCCACTCTCTTCCATAGTTCAGTAACTGTAGTGGGTTTCTTAGCCATAACTTTGTTCTCAAGGATTTTCCAGAGATTTTCAATCTGGTTTAGATCAGGGCCCGTATTCAAAAAACATTTTAAGGCTAAAAGTCCTAAATTTAAGACTCCAACATTTTTGCTCTAAGAGTATTTCACAAAGCGTTTTAGCACTAAAACTAGCTCCTAAATCTGTGAAACGTTAGGAGTAGTGAAGAGGACTCCTAAGTCACTAAGACCAAAATGGCTGTTGCTGGAACAGAAACATTTTAGAAACGCTTGACGATAATGAGCTTTTAAAAAGTTTTAAAATGTTTAAAAATGACTGCTGTTTTCATTAAAAAGTTGGGCAAGAAGTAACAACTGTTCTTGCGTCCAGTTTGGTTTTCTTTTACGTTTACTTGCCTTACTATCAGCCATGATTATTCTACTCTGTTCATTGAAAAGCTGTTTATATGCATATCCGCTAATTGTTTACGAGGAGCACACATGTAAGCGGTTGACAATTAACTGAACATATACTTGTTTAATTAGTGACACTTAGCCTGCATTTTAAAGTCTTTATTTGAATGTGCATAATTTTTTATTTTTAAACCTTTATCTGAATATGGCAACATAATATCGTGCTCTGCAATATTTCTATGAATAAATCTCTGACAGAGACTATCAGCCAATCACTGTGTGCATAGTTAGTAAGCATGCTGACGTTAACCCCGCCCTTACTTTGAGCTTAAAGTCCCCATGAAATCAAAATCAAAGTTTTTTGGGTGTTAGTATCAATATGTTAGTCTTAAGGTTATCTATAAGGCAGTGTGCTCCAAAACAGTGACAGAATTAGCATTTAGAAGATATAAGGATTCAAAGCTTGCTGTTCGTGACTTCTGCCAAAACGGCTCAACAATTTTTTTGACATCACATCGTACTTCATCTTCTCATCAAATCTTCTGACCAATCAAATGCTCTCTAGAATCCAAAGCGCCCGCCCCCTGCACTGTAAATAGATGCTGAAGCTGCGGCTGAGATCAGTCACTTGTTCACAGTGTAGTATTTCCTGTACAGTGAATGGCTCGTAGTGCACAATGTAGGCGATAGGGAACGATTCAGACAGTGTAAATATGCTTTCGATTGGGGCAAATGAGGTCTGGTTTCACATTGTTTCACGCGAACCGTGGCAGCGCTCAGTCTGACTTTGGCTCTGGTCCAGAGATGTGATCGCACAGAGCGAATCATATGCACGAGTCGGCATATATTAAAAACTACACAGCCTCAGCATTATTATGATCACTATTTTGTTTTACAAGTTTCAGACTGAATCTAGGGGGTAATCTATTAGACTTTAGCTGTCAAATGCGGCTTTACGGCTCTGGCCCGAGCAGATATAAACAAAACACTATTGGCTATTTTAAAAAGGGGGCGGGGCTGCTCGATATGTCCCGCCCTCTCTTCCTGTTTCAGTTGAAATTACGTCACCACATAGAATAATGCTGCGTGTTTCAAGTCACTTCAGGGGACCTTTAAGACTTCTCTCTATTCCTTAGTAAAAGTTTGTCTCGGCAGCTTTGTGAATAGGTTTTAAGAGAAAACTCTTAGCTAAAAACTTTTACCTCTATTTAGGAGAACTATTAGTGGTAAGATAAAATGTTTTGTGAATACGGGCCCTGGACTCTGGGCCGGTCATTTCATTATTTCAGTGCTCTTAGCTTTAAGGAACTGCTTTACACGTTTCGCAGTGTGACAGGAACATTGTCTAGCATGAAAATTGCAGGCTGATTGGGAGATGCTCGCAGTGAAGGAACCGCATGTTACTGAAGGAGGTTCTGATAAACACTTGCATTCACCTGCCATGTACCTGTATAAGAGACCCGTGCTCCAAAACACTGACAGAATTCGCATTTAGAAGATATAAGCATTCAAAGCTTGCAGTTCGTGACTTCTGCCAAAAGGCGCAATGATTTTTTTGACATCACATCGTACTTCATCTTCTCATCAAATCTTCGATTGGGGCAAATGAGGTCTGGTTTCACGTTGTTTCACGCGAACCGTGGCAGCGCTCAGTCTGACTTTGGCTCTGATCCAGAGATGCGATCGCACAGAGCGAATCATATGCACTAGTCGGCATATATTAAAAACTACACAGCCTCAGCATTATTATGATCACTATTTTGTTTTACAAGTTTCAGACTGAATCTAGGGGGTAATCTATTAGACTTTAGCTGTCAAATGCGGCTTTACGGCTCTGGCCCGAGCAGATATAAACAAAACACTATTGGCTATTTTAAAAAGGGGGCGGGGCTGCTCGATATGTCCCGCCCTGTCTTCCTGTTTCAGTTGAAATTACGTCACCACATAGAATAATGCTGCGTGTTCAAAGTCACTTCAGGGGACCTTTAAGACTTCTCTCTATTCCTTAGTAAAAGTTTGTCTCGGCAGCTTTGTGAATAGGTTTTAAGAGAAAACTCTTAGCTAAAAACTTTTACCTCTATTTAGGAGAACTCTTAGTGGTAAGATAAAATGTTTTGTGAATACGGGCCCTGGACTCTGGGCCGGTCATTTCATTATTTCAGTGCTCTTAGCTTTAAGGAACTGCTTTACCTGTTTCGCAGTGTGACAGGAACATTGTCTAGCATGAAAATTGCAGGCTGATTGGGAGATGCTCGCAGTGAAGGAACCGCATGTTACTGAAGGAGGTTCTGATAAACACTTGCATTCACCTGCCATGTACCTGTATAAGAGTCCCAACTCCTGCTGCAGAAATCATCCCCCAAAACATGACACTTCCTCCTCCACCTTCTGACTTCTTTACGCACTTGAGCTTCAGTTATTCCATAAATTCAACTAAATATTCATCACTAAAGTGAACTTCAGTTCTCCTCTCTCCACACAACATGCTCCTCAGCAAAGGTTAGTCTTGCCCAGGGGTCCTCAACTCTTTCCAGGGTTGGAATCAAACTCTTTCCAACCCTAATCAAACACACCTGAACAAGCTAATCAAGGTCAGCATTACTACTAAGTTGCAGGTAGATGTGTTTAATCCAGATTGGAGCTAAACTCTGCAGGAAAGTGGATCTCGAGGTCCAGAGTTGAGCCTTGTGATTCTTTCTGCTGATGAGAGGCTTGGTCACTGCAGAGTGTGCTTTCAGTCCGACTTCTCTTAAACATGCCGAGACAGATCCTTGTGCTGTTTAGCACTGAACCGGCGAGCAATTCCAGCTGCAGTGTTGAACCGATTCCCCATTGGGAGTCTCTGCATTATCCTGTCCTCTCATGCATTTTTCTTACCTGGACGACCAGCCTTTTTGGGGAACTTGAATGAAGTAGTGTCATTGTAAAGCAGCAATACTCTAGAAATCACAGATTTGGAACAACCAGCTTCTCATGCAGTGGCTTAAAATGTCGTCCATTTAGCCTTCATCTGGACAACCTCCTGTCGCAGGGTTTTAATCACCTTAGAGCGCCATCTTGCAATCTCAGTGAAAGTAGAGGAATGGTGATTAACACCAATAACTTGGAGGGATCTGTAAGTGTTCTCTAATTTTGATCAGAGTTCTTTTTCAAATATCTAATTTAAGTTGTTTATATTGTTATTCAGAATACAATTAATTCATGAAATATGCTTAAAAACTGCCCTTCTACTCCTGTTAGGATAACGTCAAATTGGACTAAGCAGTGTCCTTGAAATTAAGGAAATTGTAGGTTGTTCTCTAAGATCCTGACCACTATAGCTTATACGAGGGGTCCTCAACTCTGGACCTCGAGATCCACTTTCCTGCAGAGTTTAGCTCCAACCTGGATTAAACTCACCTACCTGCAACTTTGTAGTAATCTTGAAGACCTTGATTAGCTTGTTCAGGTGTGTTTGATTAGGGTTGGAGCAGGAAAGTGGATCTTGAGGTCCAGAGTTGAGGACCCTTTTCCTATATGCTATTTTGACTATAGAATAAGATATTTGTTTGTACAATCATTAGCGATCACAAATACAGCGCATTATCTGAAGCCCTATTCAGACGGTACTAGTTTTCCCCGAGGTGGTTAGATAACTTTGTGTTTGACAAAGGTACTTTATGATTCTAATCCCATCCGAATTTGCCAAATGTGTGTGCATTTCACAAAGCTTTTTAGCTCTAAAACTAGCTCCTAAATGAATGATCCGAAAACGCGAATGTCTGCGATGGATTATGCTTGTGTATTTTGACCAACCTGAGCTACCGTTTGCACGCCAATGTTCCAAATGCTGCACCTTTATATATGAAAGGCATCCAACGTAAAAAAAGAAAGAAAGAAAGTAATTGCAGAAACTTTACATCAGCGTCAGGTAAGATACTTGTGGGGTGGTATATGTATAGCCATTTCTTTAAACTCATGTGGAGTTTATTTCAGGTTTTTGTTTAAAAAAATTAATCAATCGATTGAATAGTAAATTAAAACGCGTATACGTCATACACGATGCAACCACAGCATATGAACCGACAATATCGGTACATAATCAGACGTCTGACAAGAATTGTAACTCAACCGTTGCCTAAAACAACCTAATCCCATCCACAAGGTTTACAGAATTTATTTCTTTGCTCATTGTCATTTTTGAAATAAGCGACTGCTAAATGAATAAATGAATAAATGTAAATGTACAGCTAAAGGCTAAACATGACCTGCAGGTTACTTCATAATATGTCGTTTTTTTCTTTGCTCCAGGTTTGTGGAGCCTCATAATGGGCTGTAATAATATGGACTTTAATATCAATTTCACATATAATGTATAACAGATTTGTTTCTTTTGAAATAACACATTTGGATGTACCACACAAACTGCATATTAACAAAACAAAGGTTTTCCCCAGTCCACCTAGAGCATTTTTTTTTTTAATCTGTAAAAATTCAGAAATCTTCATTTCCGTTAGGCATCCTGTTAAATCTGGGAACAGCTTGAAACATTGTTGAGATTTCTTCTGAACTCTAAAGGAGACATGTGAGATTATGAGGTCTTCATATCAAGAGTCAACAATCAAAATCACGCTGGGCGCATAATTACTTGTGGATTATTGTGATGTTTTTATCAGCTGTTTGGACTCTCATTCTGACGGCACCCATTCACTGCAGAGCATCCATTGGTGAGCAAGTGATGCAATGCTACATTTCTCCAAATCTGATGAAGAAACAACGGGTGAGTACATTTTCAGGAGATTTTCATTTTTGGGTGAATTATTCCATTAATTCTAAGGGCCAGAAAGAGGGTGAAAACATTTTATTAATTTATTTTATTTTATTTGACTTTTCTTTTCTTTTTTAAATCTAATTAATATTATAAGTGGACTTAATATATGTATAAATATAAAATATGACCCCTGAACATATTTCAAAAATGTGGCAAACTGAAATCCCTCTGCCGAACCCCTCCTCCACTATAAAGAAAATTAAAAATAAGCAGCTCTCATGCATTGAAGTCTTTTCTCAGTCCAATCTTTACCTTTGATTTACCCACATATGCCCCTGTATCTATGCCCTCTGCACTTTTCTGTCAATTTCATGATGAAATTCTCCTTAAACCCCAAAACTGTAAGTGTACGCAGTTCACCGAATCCATGCCATCCAATAACCAAATGTATTTAAATCATCATTTAAAGTAACGCTGCTGTGCTCCCTTTACCCAGGACTTCAGAAAAACCCCACATTCGGACGGGACGGAGAGGGACACGAGCTTAAGGCAGCTTAGTTCTCAGAAAAGATGTATTTAATCTTAAGATATTGGGCCGGGTTATTTTTACTTACCATCGGCGCGTATTAAAAACATTTGCTGGAAGATTTTAGTGAATGAAACAAATGAAATGAAAGTGAGTGGGTGATTTTAATCACGGAGAGCAGCGGCGAGTCCAGCGCTGAGGGTTTAACAGATGCCAAACAAGTCTCGCAGAGCTCCATTAGTATGAAGGGTGGATGAGATGATTAAATGTTATTTAAAGAATGGACAAGAGAAGATAAAATCCTGTCGGAGGGGGGCCTGCTGCTCCTTTCAGTGGCATTTAAGCAGAAGGAGAAGTGATGTTTGTTTAACATCGTCTCATTGCTTTGACCTCTCTCATTAAAATGGGAGAGTACACTACGCTGTTAATGTTGTGTCTCAGCCGCCCTCTTTTCACACACCAAGAGCTTCATTTAAATAACTTACAGGTCCAATTAGATGGCAAATTAAATTGTCATTATTTAAGTGGGTGACAAGCAGAGGAAGTGACAGGAAGGAGGCAGGAGTGGTTTGTGTCCCTTGAGGCCTGCTGTAGTTACACTTATGAATTTGGGGGGAATAATATAATGATAATGACACACAAGCCCATGTGTTTGAAAACTCGACAGAGGTGCAGATTAAACTCAAATGACACAAAAGCATTAGATTCAAATGTACTCATTAATTTGTTTATTTTGAAGAATATTTAATTGTATTAGTACTTCATTTGTGACAACTTATTTAGCATTCATTAATAATATTAACAAAGCGTATTGCATTATATAATGATTGACTATGATTCAAGATTTTTTTTTTTACAATCCATGATGACATTTGTTGGATAAAACTACAGCTTCTTTCTTTCTTTCTTTCTTCATATATATATTGCTGTCAAACGATTAATCGCGATTAATCGCATCCAAAATAAAAGTTTTTGTTTACATAATATATGTATATGTATGTGTACCATGTATATTGATTATGTATATATAAATACACATACATACAGCATATATTTTGAAAATATTTACATGTATATACATTTATATATGTATATTCTTAGATTTTATATTATATATAAATATTTTGTATACTTCACACAATGTTTATTATATAAACATAACGTATTTTTCTTAAATATATACATGCATGTGTGTGTATTTATATATACATAGTAAATATACACAGTAGACACACATATTATGTAAACAAAAACTTTTATTTTGGATGTGATTAATCGCATTCACACAATGTTTATTATATAAACATAACATATTTTTCTTAAATATATACATGCATGTGTGTGTATTTATATATACATAGTAAATATACACAGTAGACACACATATTATGTAAACAAAAACTTTTATTTTGGATGTGATTAATCGCGATTAATCGTTTGACAGCACTAATATATATATATATAATTGTTAAAGACTTTGCTGGTATATTTTGTTATATAGTTTATAATACATTTTATACACAGATGGCTTTTACATTAAATTTAGACATATTTAAAATGAAGTCTTAATAAACAGCAGACAATTTACACCAAATAATTAACAATTTATGTATGTATACAAAACTGCAATGACAACTAGTTCCAAGTTTCCCATATATATATATATATATATATATTCATTTTTGATATTTTGAAATGTACATTTTAATGCAAAAATGTGTTAAATGTGACATTAATTATCTTTATCATTTAAGAAAGACATGCTTTTGAAAACAAAAAGCCTCATCTGCTCACCAAGGCTGCATTCATTTGATCGAAAATACAGTAAAAAGCAACTCCCCCATACACCCTCCCTTCTGCCCCCAACCCCCCTCTCCTCCAAAACTACTGGTGTGTGAAATATGAAAGAGACATGTTGTCTTTCAATTTGTCCAATATACCTCACAGGTGGGCTCCAGGTACGCGGCCCCTCAGTGGCTGAAAAATGACTGGTGAAGTGCGAGGTGACTTTGATGAACCTCGCCACTCCCGACCCTATCATTCTTTTCCATCTGGCTTCCTCAGCTGCCGCGTGGACAACGCTCTGGAAATTTGTCTTATTGAAGTGAAGCTGCGCTCCGATTGTTACCGACTTCGAGCCAACTAATGAACAGGCGCTTAGAGTTCACTTACCTGCCCCTCATGCTGCCAAAGCTGGGCATGACGGCACGCCGTTCGTCCTCCTGGTTGCTGGTGCGTGGTGTGTACCGCAGGGCTACGTTATAGGGCCGCTCTGTTTCTCAAAGTCTCAGGATTGGGTAGGAATATCTTTGATATTTTAACAATCTAATTAAGAACAGTTGTCTTAATTAAAGGTCAGTAAGGTCTGTTTGAATGTGTAACACTTTGAATGTATATTTAGGGGTTTTAAGTCTTAATTAAGAAGGCCTAAACCCTTCATAACTCATACTCTCATTCATATATTGAAGTGAAAGACTGCATAATTACCTTGATTTCCTATGTGCAGAAGCATTTGATGCAGCCAAATTACCAATTTTAAATAGTTTATTAAACTATTTTAAATAGTTTTTGTACAAACAACTCTTCCCTCAGCTTATCTGACACCGAAAGACCATTAGCATCTTGCACGGGTTAGACTTGATCTGTTTAATCCTCTCCTTGTAAACCCCAGTGAGCAGACAGTGGGACACAGAGGATGTGATTAAGTTGGAGTGATCTCCAGCAGGGACTGGATTAAACACAATAAGAGGCTCTTAATCCAGCTAAGCAGTGGTTGACCCAGCTAAACTCTCTGCTCTTTTATCAGCTCAGCCAGTGAAAGCCTTCACCTCGCTCAAGAAATCATTACAGTTCACACCTAGTAAATTAATTAGTCAGCAAAATGTAATGTAGGAAGATTGTATTGTGTTAAATAAAAGGACAGGCAGCAAAGTCAGTGTCAAACACTGTCAAAAATTACATATTATATTCTATGCACTTAGGTACCCAGGCTCATTGGAAAAACATGCCGTAAATGATCGTAAATCAACGTAAATGATATTACGTTACACTGTAAAGTTCTCAACACGTTCTCAAAAAGTCCTGTGAATAAAAGCGTATTCAGTTTTATCAGATGAACATTTGTTGTATGTATAGCGGCAGTTCAGAAATAAAATGTCCAGTGAATACAAAACTAAACCCAACCCTAAATGTAATTGATAGCGTTAACAAAAGCAACCATGAGATAAAAACTCTTTTTTTCTGAAGAAACCATGCCATTTATTCTGCTTCTTTTTGAGAAGGTGCAGTGGTGTATCAGGTGCGCTGCTGAGCAAGTTTACTATGTCATAAAGGCCGTACATATGGAGCTGGTTATGTGATGCAATCATCAAAATGTATCAGTTTATAAATTATTTGTAAATCATGGTTTTTGAGGTCATAACATAGTATTGTGCAAGGAACTGTGTATTTATTAATCGATAATCTGCCTCTGGAAAAGTTGTTGGAGTTTTACTGCGTCTAGTGTTCATTTCATCTGGAAACTGCAGTGAACTGTATGTATAGATACGTTTTTGGAGCAGCAAAAATGTAGATAGAAGCACATACACTCTTAAAAATAAAGGTGCTTCACGATGCCATAGAAGAACCTTTTTGTCTAAATGGTTCCATAAAGAACCTTTAACATCTGAAGAACCTTTCTGTTTCACAAAAGGTTCTTTGTGGTGAAATAAGGTTCTTCAGATTATAAAAAGGTAAGAAAGAGATGGTTCTTTAAAGAACCTT
>NW_015505531.1:322915-338105 GCF_001515645.1 Sinocyclocheilus grahami
TGGGGGGGGGGGGGGGGGGGGATCAAGGCGACAGTGAGGCACTTAAAATGGAAGGGAATCGAGCCAATTTTAAAAGGTGAATCTTAATTTAACAAAAGTATATTTCAATTGATTTTTCTGTTCGAACTTGTATATTATTTTAGCTTATACAGTTTTTGTCAGTTGTATGGTTTTAGACATTGTGTTGCATGTTATATGCTATCCCCAGTGTAATTTAAGTATCATTGGTATTACTGTTTTTCTTAATATTTTGATTAGATTTTATATCTTTTAATTTAAGTAAAAGTTTTTGTAGTTTTGTTGTGTGTTCGTCAACTTTATTAGTATTTTTAACATGTCTATATGGGTTTATTTTAATTAAGTTTTAGTTTTATTTATTTTTAAGTGTTTTAGAATGGCAACTTTAATTGAAAATTGAGCCTATCTTTGCACTTATACAACGTTCTTTACTGTCTACTGTATGAATTTTATAAAGTTATTTCGTCATCTAGTATCGGAGTCTGATATCCATATCCGCTATGAAAGGAAAGCTGCGACAGTTGAGTGCATAAAGTGTCCAACATTCCACCATTTTGGTTTTGGTTATTTAAATGCATCATCCAAGTATTTGAAGTACACTTCTTTTTAATGGAATTTTCTATGCGAATTGGGATGCTAGTATATGATGAGTATTAAATTGTAAAGTTAGTATATGAAATGATTCCCTTAAAATGAAATTTCACCCTATCTATTTCTAAATACATAAATTCATCAATGCATATTTTGACCTCATAATGTTTAATCCAAATATCATAACTCAGTCTTCCAGTGATGAAGACAGACGTCTCTCTGGTGACCTATGCAGGAAATTTCCAATTTCCATTTTTTACGTCCACATCCAATCAACAACTGATGCAAAGAGCTAAGTTCCCGCCCACCTTTATTTTCTTTTCCATAATCCATTGCATGATGTTCACAGCTACCTTTTCATCATGACTTTAAAATAAACCTTTTTTCAGTAAGAAAGAATGTCAATTCAGGTGACAACATTAAAACTCATACATATACAGTGGGTACGGAAAGTATTCAGACCCCCTTAAATTTTTCACTCTTTGTTATATTGCAGCCATTTGCTAAAATCATTTAAGTTCATTTTTTTTCCTCATTAATGTACACACAGCACACCATATTGACAGAAAAACACAGAATTGTTGACATTTTTGCAAATTTATTAAAAAAGAAAAACTGAAATATCACATGGTCCTAAGTATTCAGACCCTTTGCTGTGACACTCATATATTTAACTCAGGTGAACAGAAGTTCATAGACCGGATTCGTGACAATTAGTATGCCATGTATTCTTATGCTTATTAAAATATTGCATCGTTAGCTTAACAAAATGTTTAACAAAAAGTCAAGAAAATTTACCTAATACTTGTGTGCATGTTTTTATGCTTCTTATTGCCTCATCAGGTTAGAAACATGCTAATACCAATGCTATTTTTACCCAGTATTTGTGAGCATTATGTATTTTTACGCTTTGTATTGCGTCATTGGCTTATGAATATGCTAACATCAAGACCATTTGCTATTTGTGTGCTATGTATTTTTATGCAATTTAATTGTTTCATTAAATTGCTTGGTGTGGATTACTTGTGGATTATTGTGATGTTTTTATCAGCTGTTTGGACTCTCATTCTGACGGCACCCATTCACTGCAGAGGATTCACTTGTGAGCAATTGATGTAATGCTACATTTCTCCAAATCTGACGAAGAAACAAACTCATCTACATTGGATGGCCTGAGGATGAGTAAACTGATGAACTATTGCTTTCATGTCACTTGAGCCTTTAGGTTTTTAGTGATTTAATTCAGTCAACGCTTAAAAAATCATAAAGAAATTCTTTGCAGAAAAAAAGATTGTAGCAAAGCCAATCACAGACCCACTGCATCCTGCCACCTGAAACGCGTAACAAAAACGTACAACAAATAAATCTCTCCATAGCTATCTGAACACATCACACTCCTGGCTACAGGTTTATCTTTCGGTTGTATATGTGTGTGACGGGCCGGCTAGTGTTACACGTCCGAAACACACGCGGGAACAGGACTCAGTAAATGATGGCTGTGGGCGAGCAGGGTAACTGTAAACTCGCTCTCTGGAGATGACCTAAAGCAGCGGGTGATATATGTGTGTTGTGGTTTGCCTCTGGGAAAGCGAACATGCTTATTTACACAGAGCACCCCTGGGTGTGGGACGAAGATACACACAAACACAAACACTATCACTCTATCATTACACACAGACACACACACACACAGTACAAGTACAAATATGAACAGACAAATTCAAAATCTCCCTCGTGACCAAAGTGCAGGAAACACACACTGTTGGGTCTCTGTTTAAGATACATATTACAGGATATATATTCAGAATAGCATACTATCATACCACTTCCAGTGTTGAATGAATCTTTAATGAAAAAAAGAAAATATGTATTTTGCCTCTTTTGTTGTATATTTTTGAAAATCTATTTGAAAAATACAAATACAATTTTATTTTTAAAGCATTTAAAAATACATTTTCCCCATCATATATTTCAGCTTAAGAAAATACATTCATATATGTCTCATTTGAAGAAAAACATTATTTGTTGTCTATAACAAGTGTAAACATGTAACACACTTGAATAACAAGAAAATACAATATTACAATTTTTAAACTAACATGCAGTAAGTAGTACACGAGTATCCATTCTGAACATACTCAGACATTCAGACCACAAGAAATAATCACTCTCTCGCTAATGGTCAGTAATAATTGATCTTAAGTAGCCATAATATGTTGATCACTAGTCTTGCTGTCAATGATCAGCTTGGCTTTGTGATTTTATGTGCAGTAATGTAAACCACACTCTGGACATAAACTTTTATTTTTAGACTCTTATTGTTCTGTATTTGTTTAAGAGTGGCTAGGATGGTGTGCAAGGAAAAACGTATTGCTCAAGAAACCTGACAACTCATTTTTAACAGTATCGATTGTTTTTTCCATTTGTCGACTGCTTTATTTGCAGAGATAATTCTTTATTTGCACTTTAATTCTCTGCCTTTCAAATTGAATACAAAACTACATAGAAAATCCAAAGCAGATATAACTTCATCTTAACCAAGCTAAAAAAAATACTCTAAAGCGCAAAATAATCATGCCATTTTAGATTGGTAAAGCCATCTCCAGAGAGCAATAAATCTAATATTGTTTTATTTAGATCTAATACTGTTCACATATTTTGCTGGATGGCCATATTTCAAGTCACTTTGCTTGGAGTCATTTTATTGGGGAAAATCTATGATCATATTCATAACCAGCAGCTTCTGCAGTAAAATGGAAGTGATCAATTTATCTGCTTGTAGAATAATCCATATTTCACCTCAGCAGTGCTAACATATATCTATTTTTTTATTGACATGCTAAGCATACAGTATTGTTTGAATATGTGGCTACAGTTTTATGTAACTTAATTTTATTTTTATATTTTATGTACATAAAAATAGAGGCACTACAAACGTATTTACATTTGTAAGTGTGATAGTAGCTAAACTGTTATCAAAAGAAAGTGGTTTTCGTGTTGTGTGAAAAAGGTGAAAAACGTGAGTACACTGAGGCATTAAAACTGATTTTGCCTTTTAATTCTCATGTTTGGGTACTTTTTGTTAGCAACTTGTAGTATAAATAACTTAAAAATAAATAAATGCTTGAAAGTAGTTTTGCATGTCATTTACTAATGTTTATGATTGGTTTATCTACTTTGTAAATTAATTTATATATATATGGCATTATATATATATATATATATATATATATATATATATATATATATATAATATAGATATTTTATATACATATATATATATATATGTAATATTTAATCAAAATATCGTAACTTAATCTTCTGGTGAAACAGACTGTCGAACTTCTGCCTCAAATCAACAACTGATGGATTGAACCAATTATTTTCTTTTCAATAATCTATTTTATGTGGATATGCATCACAATACAGAAGAAAAGATCTTTTGCAACTTCCAGTACATTGCTACTTTAAATAAGTTCCCCAACACTTGTAGGAATAGTTCACCCTAAAATGAAAATTTGCTGAAAATTTACTTAAATTTCCTCAGGCCATCCAAGATGTAGATGAGTTTGTTTCTTCATCAGATTTGGAGAAATGCAGCACTACATCACTTGCTTACCAATGGATCCTCTGCAGTGAATGGGTGCCGTCGGAATGAGTGTTCAAACTGCTGATAAAAAACATCACAATAATCCACACCACTCCAGTCCATCAGTTAATGTCTTGAGAAGACAAAAGCTGCGTGTTTGTAAGAAACAAATCCATCACGACGTTTCTACTGTACTTCAAGCTGTTGTTTCCGGCTAAAATTCGAGTCCATAATATTGCTGACATTCTGATGGCACCCATTCACTGCAGAGGATCCATCGGTGAGCAAGTATAATGCAAAAATTTTCCAAATCTGTTCCCATCAGGATACAAAGGATGTATTGCATTGTAAGTGCATTTTCATTTTTGGGTCAACTATTACTTTAAAACAACTTTACAAGAACCTTCTCAAAAATGTGATTTTACTAAAAGTACCCTAATTTATTCTTTCTGTTGAATAGCATGTGTATCACCACAGCTACTGTCACTGAAAATATAGGACAGAGACTTTAAAGGACACCTGCGTCCTTTGGGGAAAGAAAGGGTCTGTTATTCCACATAGAACTCTCTGTTGTGTGTTTGCCAAGCGCAACCTGTGTAACTACCTATTTAACCTTTCAGCCACCGACTGTATCTGACACTTCTCACGCTCAAGTATAACAACGTAACAATGTGTGACAGCCACTGAGTCAATTACTGCACTTGGCAGTTTTTCATGGACATGCAGGTCTGTCATTGGTTCTGTCACGCTTATGTGCATTTACTAGATTGACCCGAAAGCTTGTACAACTCACTTTACATTTCCCTTCGCCTTTTGTTCCGACGTGTTCCACTCATCATTGTATGTAAAACATGTCTGGGTTTAGTTATTGAAGCAATCAGAGGCTTTTTTTTCTTTTTAAAGATCCACTTGGTCTCTTCCCAAACCTCTCTGGACATCAAATCCCATGTGATTGGATAACGGTGTTCCCCAAGTATCTGTCCTGGGGCCACTATCGATTGGCTGCAATTACAAACAAATCGAAACATGATTTATTTGGACGGGAATCATTTCAATATCAGGAAAAGCCAGGGCCAATGAAGACCCCATCAATAAACCACTGCCCTCCCCCTTCCGCCTCTTTCGTTTCTCTATGTACATTCCCCACAGAGGCAATCATTCTGCAAGATGTCAATACAATCAGTCAAGCTAAAAAAAAAAAAGACAAGGCGATTGAGATATTTTGATTTTTTCACCCACCCCTCCCACCTCCACCTTCTTTTTTTCTTCTTGTGCACTTAATTAAGTCACAAAAAGGCTGTCAAGGATAATTTTCAAAGCACAGAACCTGGTCGCACTTGACATTTGATAATATTACGCTCCATGCTGATTGAAATTGATTTTGGACGCTCACTATAGCTGGTTCCTTTTGACAACTCCGAGCCAATAAACCCAAGGACAAGGGCCCCCAGACGCTGTTGCAACTCATATCCCTACGAGTGATGGGCAGCCGGGAGCTTTAGTCAGGGAGGGGCAGCCAGGGGCCAGCAGGCGGCATCCCGTCTAGGGGTCATGGATCTGGCAACTCATAGTGTCTAATAAATCAGCACCCCTAACAGCAAGCTGGCCTTACTTTCTCTATCTCTCTGTCTGAGTCGGGAAAGAGCCAAATATCTATCAGTTCTGGGGAATCTACTTTAAAACTGTAGCTGTAGTTTAGTAACTGTAACTGTAGTTTTAAAAGTACTGTAGGTAGCAATACTACAACACTACCAATAAACAATAGTACACTGAAGCCATTTAAGGGGACAATACCTTTAAAAATGTATGGCTATTCTGTATTTGGAGTACTCATCTAGGACCAGAGCAACAAATAATGAAGATAACATTAAATTCTGAAAGCATACATTTGTATTAATTGTATTCATTTTACGGTAGGCTAAATATAATCAATATAACTAGGTTGTGCTGCTACTGTACTTTATAATTCAAAGCTGTCCTGATTTTGAGGCCTAACTTTACAACAGTTATTTCTAGACATCTTCCCATCAGTTGTTGGATGTTTTGTGGCATATTAACGTCTTGTTTCCTTCATTGTGAACTCCCTTATGACAGTGCCTGGCACACATTATCTGGGGCATCTATGTTTGTTCAATTATAACGCTGGTGGAGGATTGAATGCAATGCAGTCAGATTAGCTCATGTCTCATTCACCGGTGAGAGCGTGCGCAGAGGTATGCAAATACATACTTTGACAGGCCGGCAGGACAGCCTATCGTAGCTCTCGGACCTAGGAATATGATTGGACGAACATTATATGGTCCTACGCCTTCCACAGACGATATAAATACATTAAGACCACTTCATTAGTGACTGCTATCAGGATGTGAAGAGACTTTCAACCAGTATGACAAAAATATTTTTAAACTAGTTCACCCACCCTGCCTTTAATTTGATCTCAAACTGATTAATTAACTGATTAGTTATCTCTCCACCACGAAATCCAATTTTTTTGTTGTTGTTGCACCTAGTTTCATCAAAGAGTAATTAAAACAACTCAGATTAAAAAATAACATTTAACAGAATATTTCCAAAGGTACAAATGAGAACAGACTGTTTATTAACCCATTTATTCCATGCTTTATTGTTGAAATTATAAAAGCAAACATTTCATCACGCAGTACCACTATAACTAAAAAGTATAAATAATTGTTCTAATACAAGAATAGGGAAGTCGACACCACAACTATAACAATAACACAGACACAGAGGAACAATATTGTTGGAAACACTTTCAGAACGATTTTTCCCAACTGGTAAACAATAAAAACATTGACAGCCAATCAGAATCCAGCCGAATTTAAAGAGCTTAAGCATTTAAACCAGCAGACGACAAAACTCCAGCGAGCGCTTATAATAAACAGAATGTTATTTTGCATTGGGTTTACGCTAATATAGTCATAGTTATTGTGCTGAATGTGAACAGGCCTTACTCTGTTTACACTCTTAAAAATAAAGGTGCTTCACGATGCCATAGAAGAACCTTTTTGTCTAAATGGTTCCATAAAGAACCTTTAACATCTGAAGAACCTTTCTGTTTCACAAAAGGTTCTTTGGGGCGAAAGAAGGTTCTTCAGATTACAAAAAGGTAAGAAAGCGATGGTTCTTTAAAGATCCTTTGACTGAATGGTTCTTTGTGGAACCACAAATGGTTCTTCTATGGCATCGCTTGAAGAAGCTTTTGAAGCACCTTTATTTTTAAGAGTGTAGAAAACAGCTGAACTGAAAAGTAGTTAACCTTTTGTCTGTACTGGTGTTGAGGCAAAGCAATTATTCAAAGCTTAAATTACGCGTGAGGTAAATGTTTACCAGCGAAACAAAGGGATTTATTGCAGTTAGCTTATTCAATTTGTCCAAGCTAATCAAACTATTTACATTATGTCTAAGTAAAGGAAATAAAATGGCAATAGAAGCCAGCTGTCAGTCACCGGGAGTCGAACAGGCCAGTTGCATTCTGATTGATCAGGTCTGAACCATGGCCTTGACAGGCGCCACGGCTGCTATCGACAGCAATCTGGTGCACTAGAGAACGAAAGAGAAAGAGAGAGAGAGAGAGAGAGAGAGAGAGAGCTGTCCAGCACTATTAACCTCTGGCCCTGGCGTCCTTCTAGACATCACCGCTGCAGTAATTAGGGAGTCAATCGCAATCGCATGTATCACTTAGCCTGTCGTGTCAGTCAGAGCGGCCCGTGACAGATTCATTAAGCTCCTGCCCTGCAGGTCCCCCAGTCAAACGGACCTATAAACTACTTTTAACAGGACCTCACAAATTGAAGGGGCCAAGAGCAAGGGGAGGGTGCGTTAACAGCCCAGAATAAATGCTCAAATGACAATTAGCATTGATCAGTGGGAGGAAAATGAACACTCAATGACAAGAGATCGCAGGTGAGACTGCCTTCTGGGTTATAGCAGCGCACGGGGGAATGCACACGTGCTCCAGACTTTGTACTGCTGGGATGTCGGTCTTAGGCCAGAAACATACTCTACACAAGTACGCTAACGCAAATGATGTTGAGGGTCCAAATATCTGGATAGTGAAAATGATTGTATTTTTGTATTTTTCATTGCAAATTGTATTTTATTAGAATCATAACCATTTAGGTGGCTTTTTAATCAAAACATTAGCATTTGGTTTGTCCCCAGTTGCTTTAATGACATCAGCTCTCAGCTGACATGGACAAAAAGCAATGAAATTTGACCTTTTGTACAAAGACGTTCACATGGTCAATGTCATATTTAATTGGTGACCCAGAAATAGTACAGAATCTTGCTATTTCATCCTTTAAATCTATTTCATCCTCATTTTACATATACATTTTCTTCATTTTAAAATGCTCACAAATCCTAAATCTTCCTTTCTACTTTAAGTCAAAAATGTTTTTTCAAGGTTTCAATGTGGTCTCAGAGCCTTTTTGTACAGTACATGTATTATAATGTTTAGTAGAGTTGCCTTCTGTCTTTGTCACATTGAGGTTTCTAGCTAGTTTAACCTAACTAACTACGTAAACTTTACGAGTAACTTCAACCGTAAATAACCAAGACTCTTTTCAGACTCTGTTGCTTTACCGTGACAGTATACAGCACCCCTTGTGGCAATATTGAGAATGCGTCAAAAATTTGTATGAATTCATACGATGTGAATTATACAAAAACATAACAATTTTAGAAAAAAGTAAGCATTAAGGTCCATCCTTAAACATAACCATCCCAGGGGCATTAGCAGATAAGCAAAAACGTATGAATGACATTGTGTGGGGTGTGCGATATTGACAAAAAATGATATCTTGATATTTTTGGGGATTTTTTTCTGGCTTTGTTTTCAACTATTTTTGTTGGCGAAACAGAAAAGAAAAAGACAATATTGTGTCTAAAGTGTAACTAACTTCTTGTTTGTTGAACTGTTGTATAAAATCAATTGCACATTCTGATCTCGCTCATGTGCTAATATTCAGGTAAACGGCACTCATGCTTGTGTGATATTATAACTAAGTTTGTTCATATTTTGGACCAAAATTCTAAAAAAATACTGTATATAAAATGCACAGACTCGACTGTTTTGCCGTACTGTAAAAAATGGTAAAAAAAAAATGCATTTTTAATGGTAAAAGACAATAAAATGCTACTTTAAATGTCTATTGGTTCATTAAAATGATGGAAAATGTACTAGATCTAACGGCACAGTTCATGTAGTTTTACAGTAAAATACTGTAATCTGACATTCATACAATATATTTAATATTTCGTTTTAATAATTGTTTCATGATAGATATTTTTATAAGTTATGTACATTTGGGTTTTATGTTACATCTTGTAATATTTATTACAGTATTTTAGTGTCATTTGTGTTGCCATGCTAATAAACATGACAGTGTTTTGTATTTATTTAAATGACTATGTGCACCTTATATATTTATACGTCAGCTTGCTTGTGATGAACTCGTTTACCACCTGTGGCTATCAGTACATGCAAAACAGATTTTAGTACTTTAGTAGGTCGGCCTATAGAAAATATATCAGATTAATGAAATGTAAAGTTTTTTTTTACTGTAAATTTAAGTTCAGATGCATAAAATGCTAATTTTACGGAAAAGTGCTGGCAGCTGCAATTTTATTTTTACCTTCAAATGTATGTGCCATTTATTATCAGCTACTACACCAAATATGAACTAATTTTAACTTTAGTTTAACTAACATCCTTAGGATACCCTTCAAACTTTGCAGTGCCATGACAATAGCTTATGAAAAAAAATCTGGCAATAGAAGAAGACCGTTTATGTTGATGTTAGCTGTAACACCTGAAAGTGCAATATAAAAATGCTGTGTTATGCATTGCACCGAATTTTGAAACACAATGCATGAAATTGTGTATCTTGTGTATCTGTGTGTTTGCTTTCATGTACTTTTGGGTTTTGGGCCTTATTAGCTCTTTGCGATTGTTTACATGCTCTCTCTTGCTTAATTTCACTCAACACTGATGCATTCCTGCTTTAATTATTGATGGGCTTTTCTTAGTGCCATTGCACTGATTACTTCTTCTTAATTAGTCAATTCTTTATCTCATACACAAAGTGCAATTAAACACAACAAGTTATTACCTCTGTCAGACAGACCATTAGTAGCGTGTGCGCGGATGTACACACGTGTGAGTTTCAGCAGCCTATGGTTCAGTCTCATTGGAGATATATGACACAAACAAACTCCATTTTGCTATGCAAACACACACACACACACACACACACATAGAGCCACTTCCAAACAAACAACCCGTATCATCTCAAATGCATGGCAATTACTGTACGACCATCCTCTGCAGGGCTAGGAAAGCACAAAGACAAGTAGACGTAGCTTGCGGTTCAGTTGAAAATATCCCCTGCAATTCATTTGAGAGCGAATCAGAGACATTAAGCTCAGCTGCGAGCGGAAAAGCACATAAACGGCTTTAAAATTAAAATTGAGCTTGGAATCAGCTGTCGTGATGCGTTCTTGGCAAACGTTGCTGCAGCGTTTCAGAAACAGAGCGGGGCATATCGTCCGCCAGGAACCTCTCGATTACTATTATAATTATTCACCACCTTTTAGTTGATTAACTTCTAATTGCTCCTCTGCATTCTAATGGTCCCACTCTGATCATTACAGTTATTGCCTGCCATAATTACCGGTAATGTTCTTTTCGACACACTTGTGATAATTGCCTGTAGAGAAAAGTTGTTTTTTTGTTTTTTGTTTTTTTGGAGGTTGTCATTGTTCATGGAATTCAGACATGAAAACTGATAGAAAACAACATTAGAGGTCAATAACTAATAAGTCTTTGACATATAGTATCATACAATAACTCTCATTTTATGACTTGATTAAACATATTAACATATTTGTCTTGCCATATTTTGATTTCAGCAGGGCAAATATAAATGCAGTTATAATATAAAAATCTGATTTTCTAAGTTATCTTTCATATAATATTACATAAGAACACTTTAATGCTAATAAACTAAGTGTGCTTAATGTATGATAATTGTGCGAAGGTACTTGTAGTTAAACATTGTTATTACAATGTTATTAAGTATAATAAAAATGTAATAACATTTTCATTTTGTGCTGTTGCTTTTCAGCACCACAAATAATACAATTGATCAATTCTATTTTTCCCCAAAAATTTTAATAGCAATTTAATATATTGGTGGATATTCACTTACATAAGAAATATTTAATACTAATGTAATTTAAAATGTCATGCACTGTTAACCTGGATAATCAATTGTACATTTTAGAGAAAGAAAGAAAGAAAGAAAGAAAGAAAGAAAGAAAGAAAGAAAGAAAGAAAGAAAGAAAGAAAGAAAGAAAGAAAGAAAGAAAGAAAGAAAGAAAGAAAGAAAGAAAGAAAGAAAGAAAAAAGAAGAAACTTTAAACATATCTACAAATGTTTTTCCATTAAGACTTTCTATTTTTTGTGGCACATTCGTAATACATAGAGTCACTATTTCATTATATTGGACTTGATTATTATCGAACAGCATATCATTCAGTTTTCAAAGATGTGCTGCAGTTGTATAGTTTGTAATGTTTTGGGGTGTGTTAAAAGCCTTTTACAAACCCAAAGCCGACTTAACCATAATACCCAACTAGCCTTTGAGAAAGCAAAGAGAGAACATTTTAAAGTTCTTAACAACTACCCCACCATCCACCAACACACACACGCACACACACACACACACACACACACACACACAAATAACCCTGGATAATGTTCCTTGCGCAAGGCTGACCAAAGCTTTCCTATCGCCTCCCTCTCTCTCCTGTTTTTCCAGCCCATTAGAGATATCGCTGAGCCTGGGAACTCTGCATGTTAAATCACTTAATCAAAAGCAATGGGTCGAAAATTTTGTTTCTCTTCTTTTATTTGATTCATTCCTCCAGATAAAGGGAGAGTAGGGAAAGCACATTATCACTTTGGCCCAATAGCACATGCATTATGTTCTAAGCAGCCACAGAAAGACTATCATTGGGTCTGATCCCTCTGGGTATGGGGCGACTGTTTTCACCGATCATCCATTCAAACACCCTACGAGCGCTCCGTTGCCTGCCTGTCTGTCCTCACACGGCCCCTGCGGTCCTCCTTGTCACTCGGCTTGGCGTGAATGAATAGACCCTTTTAAGTTGAAACACCTGTGCTGTAATTCTAAAGTGTCAAACAGAGATGCATAACGCTTGCCTTAATAAAGTTCTTGCAGAGGCAGCATTCAAGAGGGAAGTCATGCTTGCTGGGATGCCCAGGAGCGGGACATTCGCTTTGACTCTTCACCTGGACGCTTCCTGCATATTAACAGGGCCAAAGCTGCTAACTTCTAGTCAGCAAACACTGAAAGTCTGTCTGTGACGTCCACCTTTATGGGTCTCTTTCTATGATAGCACACTGAACTAAATTTGGAGTAGACACAGTGTGCACTCAGAAATTGCTACAGTTCACAAACTTCAAAAAATCAGTGTAGATATTTATGGTCTGGTCCAAAATCAGATGAGCTGCCTACATGCTGACTAAATGCGTCATACTGTAAATGTGTAGGCAATTAATTTAGTGAGCTTCAGCAGCGCAGTTGCTGAACATTTTATCAGTTAATTTCATTGTATTCAGTCCACTTACATGTGTCAGATAAAAGGCAACATAATTCATTTGGTGGTTCTATATGAATAATTTTTGATGCATTGACTGAAAATGCATGGGTGAGAGTTTTAGTTCCCTCTTTGCTTTGCGTGGGACTGAATTAGGAGAGTAAATGTTGAAATTATGTGTTGTTTTTGAGTAAAAGACCAGTGTTTAATATTCAGTGATGTTGGACACTTGAAAGAGCCTGTGTTGTTAAGTTTTCAGTTACCGTTGTGTTAAAATGTAGAGCTTGGTTAGGCTGTAGGATGGTTATTGTAACCATGCACTGGGGGGGGTACAAAAAAACTGTGTACAAAACTCAGATCAATTAATTTGATGTAAATTTGACTTAAAATATTGAGTAAAAGTAAAAAGTTTGGACGTATTCACTTTGTTCATTTTTCTTACTTGTGTAACATCCGATTAATAAATTATTTGTCAACAGTAAGCTTATCATTTTTTTTTACAGTTTCATTAACAAACATTTTTTACCATTAAAAATGGTAATTTACCCAATATTTGCATAGTTTTATGCTTATTAGAGTATCATGTCGTTACCTGAGCATTGGCCTCGAAAAGTATTTGGGCACTGAATTCACATTTTAAAATATTATTATTAATGTCATTGCAAGTGTAATTTTAGACAATAATGATTGTATAAATTGATCAGATTGGCTCTGATTGGTTAATTTTTTTGAATGCATGGAAAGTGTATTTAAAAGCATCAAATGCATTACATCTAAAAAAAAAAAAAATGCTGAGATCATCAGACTCAAAACATGTAAGCATTAATTTGTTAAAAGAGTAACATTTTTATTAGTATTTTATTTTTTAATGAACTTGTCAGCAAAATTCATAATGACTTCATTTTGAGTATTTGTGTCTGTATACTGACAGTTCACCTGATAACTTTTAAACCTCTAAAAGGCAAGAGGAGGAAATAAGACTTTGCTTCCAGGCATATTTTGGGGCAGCATAACGTATGCTTCCTAACAGCTCGGGAGAAATAGACAAATCACTGAACTTACAGTGGAAGACAAATCCATACACAGCATCCTGTGCAGCTGCCGCCATCTGCATTCTAATACACACTGTATGTCTTTCTCCGTAACCTCACACAGCTGTGGGCAAACGTCTGAATTAAGGTGCACGTCATTTAATTACAATAGCTAAAATCCTTAAATTATAAAACCACTTTGTTCAGTCTGTTTCAGACCAACGTCATCTTGTATTAACATAAAAAAAAAGTGTGGCTCTAGCTCACATAGAGTTTAGTATGTTTGGCTAGACACTTTTAAAATTAATATGTGCTTAATTTATGCTGGTGGTCAAAAGTTTGGAATAATTATATATATTTTTTATTTTAAATTAATGTGAAAGAAGTCTCTTCTGCTCACCCAGGCTGACCAAAATTTGATCAAAATATACAGTAAAAATGGAATATTATGAAATATTATTACACTTTCTAATAATTTTCTATTTGAATATTTTGTGAAATGTAATTTATTTCTGTGATGTGCAGCTGAATTTTCAGCATCATTACTCCAGTCTTCAGTGTCACAAGATCCTTCAGAAATCATTCTAATATGCTGATTTGCTGCTCAAGAAATATGTTTATTAAGTCTCGGTTAGCCTAACGCAGTACACATAGAAATAAATAAAAAGAAAACAAGTAGATAGAATAGAGAATGCTAGTTTTTAAAAATTTTTATTAAGAAAACAAGTAGTAAGAATAGAAATAGAACGGAGAGTGCAAGTGTTAGAGGGTTGAGTGTTTTTTTATTTTATTATTATTATTATTTTTTTTTTTTTATTAGAATAGAGAGTGCTGGAATTAGAGGGTCAAATGAAGATGGAAGAGATGTGTTTTCAGCCGTTTCTTGAAGACAGCTAAGGAAATCACAGTTGTGGTGCTAGAAATCACAGGGAAGGAGGTCTGTCTTGACTTAGTGTTGCCAGATTTTGCTATTTAGTAAAAAATGACAAAAAAAGAACAAGCCTATAATAAACTTAAAGGGATCATATGATGCTATTTTAAAGATCATTATTTTGTGTATTTGGTGTAACAGAATATGTTGAGATGCTTTAATGTTCAAAAAACACATTGTTTTTCAAATACTGTACGTTATTGTAGGTCCTCTATGCCCCGCCTCTCTCAAACGCGTCGTTAGTTTTACCATCAGTTCAAGCCTGAAAGGGCAATAGAGTCGAGTGACCGACACAGTGATGATGCAGTACACAAGCCAAGGTTAAGACAGCTGACGTGCTATGATTTCTGACAGACTGTTCACTCTCCTGTGATGTGACCCTGT
>NW_015505531.1:342110-352276 GCF_001515645.1 Sinocyclocheilus grahami
TCCATAAAATGCGTTGCACAAATTCGAACATCTGGGTTGTGCTGTTCTGTTGTAAATTAATCTTAACCAATGATTCCTAATTGCATCTACTTCCGGAAGGCCAAATAAAGTGATTTTGCTTTCGCACTGAATCACACAGCGTCTCCCTGACATGGCTGCTTCAACACTAACTGCTGTTCCTGAAACCACGCCTTCTTTCTTTGCGTGCACATTTGGGCGGCGTTATGCAAATCTTCCCACACAGTGACGTAGACATGTGGGGGCATGTTAGAACGAGCCGTTTTAGGGGGGTGTGGTTGACTCTTAACTTTTAAAAAGAATATCTCTTTGGATTTGAGACTTTAGTCTTTGCAACTTTACAGATCTTCTTTATGCACCAAGAGCTTGTAACACTCCAAAGAGAAAGGAAAAATTTTAATCGCATCATATGACCCCTTTAAATACAAACAATATGCCACATGTCAACATACCATAACCTTCACCTGCCTACTTTATTAACTGTTGATGAGCCGAGCCCAAACAACAATCCCAAAGACTCTAAATTAGCGTTGCTTATAATAAGTGGACATGGCAACCCTTAAAGAGCACTCTACGAAGCAGCCTTTCAAACAAAAACAAAACACAATGACTCTGTTGGCCATTAAAATATGAAATGATAATTTCACACCAAAACAAATGATAATTTAGAGGATTCACTGCTGTATTTAAAAGCGGTGTCACTCCTGAAACCTCACAGTGTGAATGTGGCCAAAGATTCCTGATAAAGGTAAGCAAGAGGTATGCTTGATGAACATATTATTTCAAAAACATATAAAATTCGTCATTATACCAAACGCTTGACCTCTAGTGTTCGAACTGAAGAGCCATAAAGAATGTTTGCAAATGCGAATAATCTGTAAATAGACTAAATATTGCTATCGTTAATATCAGGGTTGTAAGTAATACGCTACACGGCAAAGCATTTCGCAAACATTTGAAAACAATAATTGCGAGTGCAGCTTCTGTATAAGGTAAAAGCAGTGGATTACTTTTCAAAGATCTGTTCTTACGTGGCCTTTTCGTCCCGTTTCATGAACAATCTATTCATAAGGCTCTTAGGGCAAAGCTTCTCAAAATACTTATCAACCAAAGAATAAAAACACTCTTTTAATTATGAAAAGTGAAAAGCATCGCGTCTTTGTGGAGAGTTTAGAGTGCTAATGCATTCCGCGATCGCCAGATAATCTTTAACTTCTTTAAGACGCTCTGTGTCATTTCATGATTGAGGGGCCGATCAGGAGCCACTTTTCAAGAGCCCACAGTGTAATAGAGTGCCGTTCGCACAAAATCACTTTCTTTATGAGAGGACAGAAGCACAACAAGACCCTAATATCAGTTCATCTTCTTAAACTTTCTGACTTTTGCTCTGCATTGTGTTCAATCCCTTGACATGCAAACATCATTTAGCTAAAACTTCAAATCCAGCATGAGAAGTGCTCAAGGTCGGATCTGAGGGAGTTGCAGTGATGTGGAAAGGAAAATCGAAGTATTAAAGCTGTCTGTTTATAATACATGATAAGTGAGGTGGAATTAAAAAAAAAAAAAAAGACTGGACAAATGTAAAACGAAAGCAAAACAATGCGCTGAAAGAAATCTTCAAAAGCCTTTTGTTCCCTACAACAGCATGTATGTTTAAGAGGAAAGTGAATCGTATCAAACTTTAATCTTCTTATGCTAGTACTTGAAACAGAACCTCGTGTCTTTATAAGGGAAGATTGTGGTATTATATAAAATCCACTAATGATAGTTATAGTGCGGTAATGTTTCTCATGCAAATAACTTGTTTATTTGTTTTTGCACAAGTGAAATTCCGGTAAAGTAATGAGAAGTGAGCGGGGGGTGTTTGATATGAATGCTTGCTTTGGTTTAAAAGTTTAAGAGGGGATGTTCTGTCATGACGCCGACACAGATCAAAAAATTAATTTGATATATATTTCGGTAAGACGATTACCCACTGGGAATAAAGTGGCAGGCATCTGCTGAACTGCGTGGCTCATTAGGTAAGTTGGTGCACTTCTCTAATTGAGGGTTAAGTTCAAAACATGGCATCCTTCGTGAATGTAACTCTCACTTTCAAGTTATAATGACCAGAGTGAAAAAGTACTACATAAGCTACATTATGAAATATATATATATATATATATATATTGAAGTAGAAACCTGGTAGAAACCTTATAATATGTTTATTTGTAAGGGCATAAATATTGGCTCTGAAAACCATTCAATTCTTTCTGAATCTTACGTTTGATCATGTTTGATTCAAATTCAAATTTTCATTCATTTCAACACTGACATGAATGCATTTTAACTACTTTTTAAAAATAACTAATCTTTTTTTGTATGTGTGCGTGAAAACTAAAAACGGTGCAAACAATTTTCATTTAGAAATTGCTAGTAAATTTCACAAACAGTTACAAAGAAATGGCAAGTAACACACTGGATTAAATGTGGAATTTAATTTAAAAGTAGAAAACTGAAATAGTATTTTCTTGTAAAACCTGCTCCAAAAATATTTTTTTTAAAGTGCATGTTTAAAAAAAAAACTATGAATTATAAAAATGTTTTGAATAGTATTATGTCAATGCCAAATTCAGAGTGACCTCATTCATATTTGTAAGTATTTGTCTGTGAAGTATACGCATAAGTGTGAATGAAAGTACATTAACGGCATCTAAAACTTAAAGCACTTTTTGCATGTAGGATTTTTCTTTTTTTTTTCAAATCCTGATGGCGAACCTGGAATATAAACGTTAAACTTTATACATTTTATCTGAGACCTTTTTAATGACAAATGTAACCACACAGAAGAGATGTTATGTACATTTGTTACATACTGTGATAAAATACATACATAAAATACTGTATATTAATCGAATTTATTATAAATGCAATGCAATTCAAACTTGTATGAAGTTCTATGAAGAATTTATAATGATTTGTACATTTTTAAGTACTTAAGGAGAAGTGAAGCTTGGTATGAAATTGATATAGTACGTATCCGTATAAATATAAAAATATAGATGCTTTTTCAGATCTCATGATTGTAAAAAAATTTATGAAAAGAGAGTTTTTTTTTTTTAATTAGATTTAAAGCTTATTTGTTCAGCTTTTAATCTTAACAAGCAATATATATAATAATAAAAAAAAATCAATTTCCAAAGAATCCAACTAGGTTAAAAGAAAAAATAAATAAATAAATAAATCAGAAGTGCCCAGGACATGATTTGGTTATGAATATTGAAAGCCATGCAAACTGTATGCATCTATTGAGAGTGCTGGAGCCTCCTTCACTGCTGTGTGTGATGCAGGAAACCAGCGGCTCTGTCAATAGACCACCGTACAATTAATACCAGGGTCCCATCTGTCCCGACCTGCATCTCAATTTGATTGTAGCCCGCTCTCCATTGTGCCTTTTTATCTCTAAGTGTTTCTACTCTTCTCTGCCGCTGTATCTGGCCGTTCTTTGAATATAGAGGAGAGGTGGCGTGCATTCATGTGTGTGTGTGCTGGTCGAGAGCTGGAGCACTACTATAGCTCTTTGATTTCAGAGGGAGTGTTTGAGAGACTCCGGGCTAAATCTAGGGGGTGGAGAGCACAGGGCCGCGTGGCGATGGACGTCGAGTGAAATAGGAGTGTGGGCGCTCTGCTATGAAGTGCATTAACATGACAATGGCTTTCATCTCACAAGAGACTTTTGGATGCACACACACACACACACACAAAGTAACCGCTATAGGGTGTTTACCTCTGAACACGACATGCATAGTGCCCTCTGCCTCTATCTCCATATGAAGATCAAATAAAAATACATCTGCATCACGATTATACGACAATATCTAACAAAGAAAGCATTCTGATCAGCGTTCATAATCAAGATTATTAATGCTCATTTGAGTGTATCATTCAACAGAATTTATTTTTTCATGGAGAATTTGTATTTGCTTGCGCTCAAAATGTTTTATTTAAGCCACTTGTTCAGTTTAGTTAATTAAATTAGCTAGTGCAGCAACTCTTGAGCATTTTGTGATCATTAGATTTTATTACACAAAATCAATTGAAATTTGTTAAATAGTTCCCTGTTATGAGGACCAGACAAAATATATGGAATATGCATCTGTGCAACTTTAGTGGTGATATAAAATCAAGCACACTTAATTTTGATTTTAAGTGTTTGTTTGTTTTTTAAATAGATTTAAAATCCTTTCTCATCACATGATTTGCAAGTATGAGATCATAAAGACAGAGATGCTTCAAACATGTCTCCGATTTAAACTTCAGTAGCGAAAAAAGCTTTTGAGTTGGTCAGTTTGATTCATTTCCAAGAATCAGTTCAAAATATTAATTTCAATGAATTTGAAAAAAATAAAATGTGTTTGTATCATTAGTCAAATCTTCACTGAAGCCTTTCCATATAAAAAAAACATTAAAATATAAAGGTTTCTGTTTATTGCCATATATTCTTATAGTAGTATAAACAGTACATATTAATTCTAAAGAGTAAATCAAATTAAAATTTTAGTTATTTAAAAATCACACCCTTTTAAGCCATTTCAGAGCAAAGGAAGATATGTATGTTCAATATTGTCGAAAACTAAACTATACTTGGAAATACAATAACATTTTATTCTAATAATAATAATCATTTTTATTAGATTCCGTATTAATATTAGATTTAATTCATTTGTATTTGCCAAAAAAAAGATTACTAGCCAATGTTTGGAAAAAAAGGCAAACAAAAAATATTAAGATGCGTATATGTAATAATGTAATACTGCATTACAATGTTATTATTATATTATTACAATGTTATTACAATAGAGTTAATCAATGAAACTGATTCAATATGTCCTGATCTGGTGGTGCAGGATTGCTTGAATCTGGCTTAATTTTTTTCCTTTATATTGCATCCGGTAGGCCTGAAAAAATTTATTCAAAGAAAACTTTTTTTTTATTTGATCTATTTATTTTTATAAAAAGCTTACTTTAACAAAGTACACAAGAAAAAGTGTTTCTCAATTTAATTACATTTATTGAACACTTATTTTTGGAGTATGCACTAAATGATCACACTAAAATAAGGCTGTTGAAATAATATGTAAAATATTCAAATGGAATGCATTGAGTAAATGGTCACAAGCGTATCTGTTTCGGATGGTTTCATATTCAGGTTGTGATGACGTGAAAATGAAAGTTGCCTGTGAAAGGTGCACGGCTTACGAGGCAAATGGCATTTTTGATTGTGCCATCTGCTTTGTGTTTTGCTACATCAATGAAAATGCACTTACTGTTTTTGCATATGTAAAGTTGGGCTGCTTATACCCATGTATTCAATCCATTAAAAAGGGGGGGATCTTTTTTCCCTTGACAAGCCAGAGACATCGTACAATGAGGCACGTGAAAACATGTCCCCAGTATTTGAATGTGATTCATTGGACAGCTTCTTCAAATTAATTCCCAGAGTTGGGCCAGATTGCTTTACAGCTATGTCATATTCTTTTGAAAGGAAAAGCCTATTGACGGAAATGGAGGGTGACAGCCACCCCGAAAGCCTATTGCGTGATGTGGCGGGACAAAATGATAAGGGTCATAGCAAGTGTTATTACACCGGGCTCACACAATATCTCCCAAAAGCACCACACTGTGTTTTTATCCATAATTTAGATTGCCGGCTTATAGTCGACTCTATGTGTTAGATGAGGAAATAGATCTGTCCCGCCATGCATGGAGATTTCTCTAATCATATGTTGGCGGGAAGCAGAAAACAGCGACATGGGGCAAAATACACACCAGAAGGTGGAGACCACCGAAAGCGCTTTCGCCAAACCATCAAATAGACACTAGAAAAAAGCCATTTGGAAGATAAACAGAAAATGTTGCCTGGCCTGGAAAAGGCAATATAGGTACTAGGTTTTCTAAACCAGACATTTTGTTTAAAAAAAGTTATCGTAATGCATAAGAACAACCCATTTAGACAGAAAAATAACAGCCGTGTAAAGTGAATAATCACAGTTTATTTGCCATTGAGGGTTGGGTGAATATGAAATCATTGATGGCACAATTATAAACCAACCGAAAAAGGCAAAATATGTAATTATGCTTGTGGATTTAAAGGATATGGAAACTGTTTCAGCTGCAGAATAATAAAAAAAAGCTTATTGCGATTTTTCTTAATATCATAACTCTGGATTGTTTTTTTGCATTTCTAAAAAATAAATAAATTAATTAAAATTAATTAAAATTAAAATAAAACTTGAAATTTAAAATTGGTGTATTGACGTCTTTCCGCGATTGAAACAGAATACCTTCTGATGCTCATTCATGTTTATTTTGTGCTATAACTACTAAAGTGAAGAGCTGATCGGTCGTGCCGCTTGAACTCTGTCACCACGCATTAAAGAGCCATAAAACGGTTCTTATTGTTTGAATTTCTTACAAAATGACAAAATTCGAAAGCTGAAACTTTCTTTTATACCCAAAGTAACCCGCTCTGTCTTGTTTGGAAGTTTCGGAAAGACGTTTCAGATATTAAAATTGAATAAAACAGCAACAATAAAATTCTAAAAAATTCTAAAAAATTCTAAAAAAATTCAATAAATAAATAAAAATAAATTTCAAAAATAAGTCACTAAAGTGTCATTTTCAATAAAGTGTCATTTTTTAATTTTTTTATTCCATGACGAAAACAAACAAACAAATCTGAATCAGGAGATTTAAACTCAGAATTCTGAGGGACAAAACTCAGAACTGCAAGATGGAAGCTCACAGTTGACTTGTTTATAGTTTATATCTTGCAGTTGCGAGATAAAAGTAAGATATGAACTCGTAATTGTGAGAAAAAAAGTCAGAATTTTGAGAGAATTATTTTTTTTTCTGTGGCGGAAACAAGCTTTCATACACACATGATCTGTTACAAAAACTCTGAGTATCTTTCCAAGATTTGATTCCATATAAAACTGTGGCAAATTATTCATTCATAACATTCATTTTATCAGTCACAAAAACCATTTTGTTCTGTTTTCTGGGCCTCAAGCAAAATTAGTATCTTAGTATCTTTCAGAGATTTTATTCCACAAAACTGGCAAATTCTTTATCATTGTCTCAATCCCTAAAGAGATTTAGTTTTGTGTAAAATGTCTGACATTTTGTTTAAAAAGTGAACGCATTAATGCATAATGATGTGCAAGAATGGCCTGCTTAGAAAAAGAACATCTGACTGACTTGTAAAATTAATATTCACAATTTGGCATCTTGAGTTTTGCTTGAGGGCCTCAAACCAAGTGTCTTTTAAATATTTGGTCCCACAGGACTTGCAAACTTTGCAAACAATTCGTCATCAGAAGCGCTCATTGTATCAGTCCCAAAAGTTTGGTATTAAAGGAATAGTTCACCCAAAAATGAAAATTACCCCATGATTTATTCACCCTCAAGCCATCTTAGGTGTATATGACTTTTTTCTTTCAGATAAATACAATCAGAGTTATATTAAAAAAATGTTCTGGCTCTTCTAAGCTTTATAATGGCAGTGAATGGGGTTTAAGATTTTGAAGCCCAAATAAGTGCATCCATCCATCATAAAAAGTGCTCCACACGTCTCTGGGGGGATTAATAAAGGCCTCCTGCAGCGAATCGATGCATTTGTGTAAGAAAAATATCCATATTTGAAACTTTATAAAAAGTAATCTCTAGCTTCCGCTTACTGTCGTACGCTCGTTCACGAGAGAGCGGCGATCCAGCCGATTCCAGTTGCGTTCATTTTTGGGTCAACTATCCCTTTAATTCATGTAATCTTATTGCTGCTTGTGGTTTCTGCGAGTGTTTTTATGCATCAGTCGGTCAGTGAGTGGATTGTGGCCGGTCTGAGACTGAAGCAGCTATACAATCACTACTCAGTCAACTGAGAATCTCATGAAACCAGCTCTGCTGCACAAAAAGTTTATATGACTCAGTCAATTCCTCGTATCACTCAGTCAGTTTCCTGTGATTCAATCAAAGTCGTTCAACACAGCAGTCTAGGAGGAAATAATTCAGTCATCATGTCAGTTTGGAGAGTTGTGGCCGCTGTGAGATGGCAAACAGACCTTGAGTACAGTCTGACTTCCTGAGACTCCAGAGAGGCCGACTGTTCACACGCTCGCATGGATCATCATGACGGATGGAGGCGATGCTCTGAGCTCCTGCGAGTCGATACAGCGCAGTACTTACCACACTTAGCATATGGGAGCATGTCAGTTATCTACAGGCTCCTGCATTGATGAGTGGGAGCACGTCTCCCACCACGCACAAATAACTCAATGAAAACTGAAAATCATTATCTGCAATTATCATAAAGAAACTTACAACCCTTCTCTGAAAAAACAAAACAGAAATGGCTTCAAATAACATTATGAAGAGTTGTAACTTTGCTAATCTTTTCATCTTTTAATTAAAAAGTTTGCTCATATCTAAATGTGAAAACTATCTATCTATCTATCTATAACCTATAATCTATTTATCTATCTATCAGCTATCTATCTATCTATCTATCTATCAGCTATCTATCTATGTATCTATCATCTATCTATCTATCTATCTATCTATCATCTATCTATCTATCTATCTATCTATCTATCTATCATCTATCTATCTATCATCTATCTATTTATCTATAATATATAATCTATCTATCTATCTATAATCTATAAATCTATCTATATATCTATCTATCTTTATAACTAAAAGTTTTTCTTGACAAAAATATTCACTTAGTTAATTATCAATTTTATTATGGTAAAATGTTGGTGCTACTGGATTTTTTTCTGGTTTCATTTTAAATTTAATTAAGGTTTTAATTATTTTTGTGGTGTTTTTCATTTCATTCATTTTTGTTGTTTTTAAAATGCCTCTTTATATTTTATTAATTTTGTTTCCATTTTAGCTTTGGTTATTTTATCAATTTAAACTAAATGAAAATGTGAAATGATGCCTCAGAAACTAGCCTTTTTACTTAAATTTTTTTAATATATATTTTTTATTTCAGTTAACATTTATTTTATTTTTAAGAAACAAAAATGTTTGGAGTCAGTAAGATTATTTTTGAAAGATATTAATATTTTTACCGAGCAAGGATGCATTCAGTTAGTAAAAAAATGACAGTAAGGACATTTATTTCATTCATTTCAAATAAATATATAGTTCAGTCATGAAACTCTAGATGACGCATTCTGGTGTGAACGTAACTGATGATATTCAGAGAGTTAAACGACTTGGCACAAGCTGATTGGTTCATGCTGCATATGCAGCCAATGAGCTTACTGCCTAGCATTTACATGGCTGGCTAGCATTCACTAGAGATTCCTGCAGCGCGCTTTCAGAGTTTCTCTGAAACCCTCCACCTTCCCCAGCTCCACCTGTATAGATCTACTACGGGTTATTTTATATGCTATTTGTGCAGCAGCAGTATGTCTTAAATACTCACAGCACCATATCGGTTTATGTATTGGCAGTAACAAGTTCCTGTACTTGCTTGCAGCAGCAGCAATAATCTACAACTACAGCAATAACCATCAGCAGCAGCAATTCAGCAGCAGCGTAGCAGATCTGTTCCGCCAAGACCAAATACATTAACATTGTCATATCCATCACCATGTTAAATCTTCAGAAATTTGTCATGATTGAAATGCTTTTCTTCTGAACTTTATAGTAATCAAAAATTATGGAGAATAAAATCTATCACGGTTTCTACAAAATATTAAGCAGCATTAAGCAGCATTAACTGTTTTCAACATTGATAATAATCAGAAATGTTTCTTAAGCAACAAATCAGCATATTAGAATGATTTCTGAAGACTGAAGTGATGCTGAAAATTCAGCTTTAATCACAGAAATAAATTAAATTTTAACATATATTCAAATGCAAAACAGTAACTTTAATTTGTAATAATATTTCACAATATTATTGTATTTACTGTACTATTGTTTAAAACAATATACAGTGCCTTGCGAAAGTTTTCATTAAAAAGTAATTAATTTTTTTTACATTTTGTTATGTTGCTGCCTTATGATAAACTTCTTTAAATTACTATTTTTCCACATCAATCTACACTCCATACACCATACTGACAAAGCAAAAACAGAATTGTCACAACTTC
>NW_015505531.1:355845-359226 GCF_001515645.1 Sinocyclocheilus grahami
TTTACATGGCTGGCTAGCATTCACTAGAGATTCCTGCAGCGCGCTTTCAGAGTTTCTCTGAAACCCTCCACCTTCCCCAGCTCCACCTGTATAGATCTACTACGGGTTATTTTATATGCTATTTGTGCAGCAGCAGTATGTCTTAAATACTCACAGCACCATATCGGTTTATGTATTGGCAGTAACAAGTTCCTGTACTTGCTTGCAGCAGCAGCAATAATCTACAACTACAGCAATAACCATCAGCAGCAGCAATTCAGCAGCAGCGTAGCAGATCTGTTCCGCCAAGACCAAATACATTAACATTGTCATATCCATCACCATGTTAAATCTTCAGAAATTTGTCATGATTGAAATGCTTTTCTTCTGAACTTTATAGTAATCAAAAATTATGGAGAATAAAATCTATCACGGTTTCTACAAAATATTAAGCAGCATTAAGCAGCATTAACTGTTTTCAACATTGATAATAATCAGAAATGTTTCTTAAGCAACAAATCAGCATATTAGAATGATTTCTGAAGACTGAAGTGATGCTGAAAATTCAGCTTTAATCACAGAAATAAATTAAATTTTAACATATATTCAAATGCAAAACAGTAACTTTAATTTGTAATAATATTTCACAATATTATTGTATTTACTGTACTATTGTTTAAAACAATATACAGTGCCTTGCGAAAGTTTTCATTAAAAAGTAATTAATTTTTTTTACATTTTGTTATGTTGCTGCCTTATGATAAACTTCTTTAAATTACTATTTTTCCACATCAATCTACACTCCATACACCATACTGACAAAGCAAAAACAGAATTGTCACAACTTCATACATTAAAAATAAAAAACTGAAAAAACTAAATATTTCGCTGAAGCACCTTTACAGTCTCAAGTCTTTTTTGTTTGATGCCACAAGCTTTGCTCATCAGCATTTTGCAATTATCTGTCATTCTTCACCTCACCTCTTCACCTCTCAAGCTCTGTCAGATTGGATGGGGGCAGATGCACATTTTCAGGTTTCTCCAAAAATATTTGATTGGGTTCAATCCCAGGCTCTGGCTGGGCCACTCAAGACCATTCACAGAGTTGTCTATAATTGACTCTTGCTGTGTGCTTAGAGTCATTGTCCTGTTGGAAGGTGAACCTTCTGCCCAGTCTGAGGTTCTGAATGCTCTGGACTGGGTTTTCATTAAAGCTATCTCTATATTTTGCTGCACTGAGCATTTCTTCTACTCTAACGTGTCCCTCGGTCCCTGATGCTAAAAAAAACAGCCCCACAGCATGAGGCTGCTACCAGCACACTTTACTTTTGGGATGCTACTCTGCAGGTGATGAGCAGAGTTGGTTTCCTTCGAACATGATGCTTAGAACTGAGGTTCATCAAACCAGAGCATCTTGTTTCTCAGAGTCTGAGGGTCCTTTAGGTGCTTTTTTGTAAATTCCAAGTGTGTTTTCATGTGTCTTCACTGAAGAGAGGATTGAGTTTGGCCACACCGCCATAAAGACCAGATTGGTAGAGTGTTGCAGTGATGTTTGTCTTTCTGTAGATTTCTCCTAGCTGCATATATGATCATGGAGCTCAACTAGAGTGACCATCATGTTCTTGTTCACCATGCTAACCAAAGTCCTTCTCCATCAGTTGCTCAGTTTGGCCAGGAGGCCAGCTCTGGGAAGAGTCCTGGTTGTTTCAAACTTCTTCCATTAAGGGTAACAGAGACTACATGCTTCTGTGACCCTTCAATGAAGCAGAATTTTTTTCTGAACTCTTCCCCAGATGTGTGGCTTGACGCAAACCTGTTTATGAGCTCTACAGGCAGACCTCAGGGCTTGGTTTTTGTTCTGATATGCATTTTCAGCTGTTAGACCTATTATTAAGACGTGTGCCTTTCCAAATCATACCCATTCAATTGAATTTGCCACAGGTTAACTTCACTCGAAGTGTAGTAACATCTACAAGCAAAATGAATGCTCCTGAGCTAAATTTCAACTGTCCCAGATAAGGGTATGAATACTTAAGCAATGGAATCATTTTAGTTTTTTAGTTTTAATAAATTTGCAAAGATGTTAAAACCCTGCTTTTTTGCTTGACAATTATGGTGTATGGAGTGTAGATTGTTGTGGAAAAAAACTAATTTAAAGCAGTTTAACATAATGCAGCAACAGAACAAAATGTGAAAAAAATGAAGGGGTATGAATACATTCGCAAGGCACTATATAAATAAATAAATAAATAAATAAAAATATATATATATATATATATATATATATATATATATATTGTAAAAAAAAAATAATAATGTAGAAAGCACAGAGATGTGCTTTAAGTAAAAACACAGAA
This sequence comes from Sinocyclocheilus grahami, assembly GCF_001515645.1. Lineage (NCBI taxonomy): Eukaryota > Metazoa > Chordata > Actinopteri > Cypriniformes > Cyprinidae > Sinocyclocheilus > Sinocyclocheilus grahami. The sequence goes on from NW_015505531.1 coordinate 358,182, forward strand.
GTACAAAAGGATTTTCTTTCTCTTTCACTCTCACTTAAGAACCGATGCCTCTCAGTCAATAAGAAACTTCGACACAAACACTGCAGATGGTGAATATCAAATATCCCTCTTCTGCTTCCTTTACAAGCTGATGCCTTACAAATGGTTTCCAGAACAATAACTACAACAGGAATGGAAAGTAGAGTCACTTTAGCGACACGTTTTGTGTGTGAGGAAAGCGCTTAATTTCTCTGAGTGTCAGTATCCTGCTTTTGACATTCAGCATCTGTTTCTCACAAACTCCATCCATCTGCGCTCGCTCTTTCTCGAAACACGGTGTTTATATACTTATAAAACAGACTGACTCCTTCAGTACATCAGGATCTGGAGCTTAATTGAAGCAAGCTGCCATAAACTTGCCATCTTACTGCTAAAGCGTCACATGAGCACAAATGCATTGTTCAGAGGTAAAACCTCTTCTCCAAAAATACAACACTTGACAGCAGGTAATCTTTCATAGCAGTGAAAGTATTCGTAATGAATTTTTCCCATGTACTGTTTAACTTCATGTTTATTTATTGTTATTCAGCAATATTACGATATTAATGTTTTATTATATAACATTTGTGTTTTTATTTATTTATTTATTTTTATTTAGAGTTAAAACCAATTTAGCACTCAGCCTCTTGTGGTTATATACAGTATCTCACAGAAGTGAGTACACCCCTCACATTTTTGTAAATATTTTATTATATCTTTTCATGTGACAACACTGAAGAAATGACACTTTGCTACAATGTAAAGTAGTGAGTGTACAGCTTGTATAACAGTGTAAATTTGCTGTCCCCTCAAAATAACTCAACACACAGCCATTAATGTCTAAACCGCTGGCCACAAAAGTGAGTACACCCCTAAGTGAAAATGTCCAAATTGGGCCCAAAGTGTCAATATTTTGTGTGGCCACCATTATTTTCCAGCACTGCCTTAACCCTCTTGGGCATGGAGTTCACCAGAGCTTCACAGGTTGCCACTGGAGTCCTCTTCCACTCCTCCATGACGACATCAC
>NW_015505531.1:361144-369060 GCF_001515645.1 Sinocyclocheilus grahami
ATCTATCTATCTATCTATCTATCTATCTATCTATCTATAATCTATCTATCTATCTATCTATCTATCATCTATCTATCTATCTATCATCTATCTATCTATCTATCATCTATCTATCTATCTATCATCTATCTATCTATCTATCATCTATCTATTTATCTATAATATATAATCTATCTATCTATCTATAATCTATAAATCTATCTATATATCTATCTATCTTTATAACTAAAAGTTTTTCTTGACAAAAATATTCACTTAGTTAATTATCAATTTTATTATGGTAAAATGTTGGTGCTACTGGATTTTTTTCTGGTTTCATTTTAAATTTAATTAAGGTTTTAATTATTTTTGTGGTGTTTTTCATTTCATTCATTTTTGTTGTTTTTAAAATGCCTCTTTATATTTTATTAATTTTGTTTCCATTTTAGCTTTGGTTATTTTATCAATTTAAACTAAATGAAAATGTGAAATGATGCCTCAGAAACTAGCCTTTTTACTTAAATTTTTTTAATATATATTTTTTATTTCAGTTAACATTTATTTTATTTTTAAGAAACAAAAATGTTTGGAGTCAGTAAGATTATTTTTGAAAGATATTAATATTTTTACCGAGCAAGGATGCATTCAGTTAGTAAAAAAATGACAGTAAGGACATTTATTTCATTCATTTCAAATAAATATATAGTTCAGTCATGAAACTCTAGATGACGCATTCTGGTGTGAACGTAACTGATGATATTCAGAGAGTTAAACGACTTGGCACAAGCTGATTGGTTCATGCTGCATATGCAGCCAATGAGCTTACTGCCTAGCATTTACATGGCTGGCTAGCATTCACTAGAGATTCCTGCAGCGCGCTTTCAGAGTTTCTCTGAAACCCTCCACCTTCCCCAGCTCCACCTGTATAGATCTACTACGGGTTATTTTATATGCTATTTGTGCAGCAGCAGTATGTCTTAAATACTCACAGCACCATATCGGTTTATGTATTGGCAGTAACAAGTTCCTGTACTTGCTTGCAGCAGCAGCAATAATCTACAACTACAGCAATAACCATCAGCAGCAGCAATTCAGCAGCAGCGTAGCAGATCTGTTCCGCCAAGACCAAATACATTAACATTGTCATATCCATCACCATGTTAAATCTTCAGAAATTTGTCATGATTGAAATGCTTTTCTTCTGAACTTTATAGTAATCAAAAATTATGGAGAATAAAATCTATCACGGTTTCTACAAAATATTAAGCAGCATTAAGCAGCATTAACTGTTTTCAACATTGATAATAATCAGAAATGTTTCTTAAGCAACAAATCAGCATATTAGAATGATTTCTGAAGACTGAAGTGATGCTGAAAATTCAGCTTTAATCACAGAAATAAATTAAATTTTAACATATATTCAAATGCAAAACAGTAACTTTAATTTGTAATAATATTTCACAATATTATTGTATTTACTGTACTATTGTTTAAAACAATATACAGTGCCTTGCGAAAGTTTTCATTAAAAAGTAATTAATTTTTTTTACATTTTGTTATGTTGCTGCCTTATGATAAACTTCTTTAAATTACTATTTTTCCACATCAATCTACACTCCATACACCATACTGACAAAGCAAAAACAGAATTGTCACAACTTCATACATTAAAAATAAAAAACTGAAAAAACTAAATATTTCGCTGAAGCACCTTTACAGTCTCAAGTCTTTTTTGTTTGATGCCACAAGCTTTGCTCATCAGCATTTTGCAATTATCTGTCATTCTTCACCTCACCTCTTCACCTCTCAAGCTCTGTCAGATTGGATGGGGGCAGATGCACATTTTCAGGTTTCTCCAAAAATATTTGATTGGGTTCAATCCCAGGCTCTGGCTGGGCCACTCAAGACCATTCACAGAGTTGTCTATAATTGACTCTTGCTGTGTGCTTAGAGTCATTGTCCTGTTGGAAGGTGAACCTTCTGCCCAGTCTGAGGTTCTGAATGCTCTGGACTGGGTTTTCATTAAAGCTATCTCTATATTTTGCTGCACTGAGCATTTCTTCTACTCTAACGTGTCCCTCGGTCCCTGATGCTAAAAAAAACAGCCCCACAGCATGAGGCTGCTACCAGCACACTTTACTTTTGGGATGCTACTCTGCAGGTGATGAGCAGAGTTGGTTTCCTTCGAACATGATGCTTAGAACTGAGGTTCATCAAACCAGAGCATCTTGTTTCTCAGAGTCTGAGGGTCCTTTAGGTGCTTAAAGTGTGTTTTCATGTGTCTTCACTGAAGAGAGGATTGAGTTTGGCCACACCGCCATAAAGACCAGATTGGTAGAGTGTTGCAGTGATGTTTGTCTTTCTGTAGATTTCTCCTAGCTGCATATATGATCATGGAGCTCAACTAGAGTGACCATCATGTTCTTGTTCACCATGCTAACCAAAGTCCTTCTCCATCAGTTGCTCAGTTTGGCCAGGAGGCCAGCTCTGGGAAGAGTCCTGGTTGTTTCAAACTTCTTCCATTAAGGGTAACAGAGACTACATGCTTCTGTGACCCTTCAATGAAGCAGAATTTTTTTCTGAACTCTTCCCCAGATGTGTGGCTTGACGCAAACCTGTTTATGAGCTCTACAGGCAGACCTCAGGGCTTGGTTTTTGTTCTGATATGCATTTTCAGCTGTTAGACCTATTATTAAGACGTGTGCCTTTCCAAATCATACCCATTCAATTGAATTTGCCACAGGTTAACTTCACTCGAAGTGTAGTAACATCTACAAGCAAAATGAATGCTCCTGAGCTAAATTTCAACTGTCCCAGATAAGGGTATGAATACTTAAGCAATGGAATCATTTTAGTTTTTTAGTTTTAATAAATTTGCAAAGATGTTAAAACCCTGCTTTTTTGCTTGACAATTATGGTGTATGGAGTGTAGATTGTTGTGGAAAAAAACTAATTTAAAGCAGTTTAACATAATGCAGCAACAGAACAAAATGTGAAAAAAATGAAGGGGTATGAATACATTCGCAAGGCACTATATAAATAAAATATATATATATATATATATATATATATTGTAAAAAAAAAATAATAATGTAGAAAGCACAGAGATGTGCTTTAAGTAAAAACACAGAAGTACAAAAGGATTTTCTTTCTCTTTCACTCTCACTTAAGAACCGATGCCTCTCAGTCAATAAGAAACTTCGACACAAACACTGCAGATGGTGAATATCAAATATCCCTCTTCTGCTTCCTTTACAAGCTGATGCCTTACAAATGGTTTCCAGAACAATAACTACAACAGGAATGGAAAGTAGAGTCACTTTAGCGACACGTTTTGTGTGTGAGGAAAGCGCTTAATTTCTCTGAGTGTCAGTATCCTGCTTTTGACATTCAGCATCTGTTTCTCACAAACTCCATCCATCTGCGCTCGCTCTTTCTCGAAACACGGTGTTTATATACTTATAAAACAGACTGACTCCTTCAGTACATCAGGATCTGGAGCTTAATTGAAGCAAGCTGCCATAAACTTGCCATCTTACTGCTAAAGCGTCACATGAGCACAAATGCATTGTTCAGAGGTAAAACCTCTTCTCCAAAAATACAACACTTGACAGCAGGTAATCTTTCATAGCAGTGAAAGTATTCGTAATGAATTTTTCCCATGTACTGTTTAACTTCATGTTTATTTATTGTTATTCAGCAATATTACGATATTAATGTTTTATTATATAACATTTGTGTTTTTATTTATTTATTTATTTTTATTTAGAGTTAAAACCAATTTAGCACTCAGCCTCTTGTGGTTATATACAGTATCTCACAGAAGTGAGTACACCCCTCACATTTTTGTAAATATTTTATTATATCTTTTCATGTGACAACACTGAAGAAATGACACTTTGCTACAATGTAAAGTAGTGAGTGTACAGCTTGTATAACAGTGCAAATTTGCTGTCCCCTCAAAATAACTCAACACACAGCCATTGATGTCTAAACCGCTGGCCACAAAAGTGAGTACACCTCTAAGTGAAAATGTCCAAATTTGGCCCAAAGTGTCAATATTTTGTGTGGCCACCATTATTTTCCAGCACTGCCTTAACCCTCTTGGGCATGGAGTTCACCAGAGCTTCACAGGTTGCCACTGGAGTCCTCTTCAACTCCTCCATGACGACATCACGGAGCTGGTGGATGTTAGAGACCTTGAAATGCTCTATAGGGTTTAGGTCTGGAGACATGCTTGGCCAATCCATCACCTTTACCCTCAGCTTCTTTAGCAAGGCAGTGGTCGTCTTGGAGGTGTGTTTGGGGTCGTTATCATGGGACGGCCTGAACATATGCAAATTCTCCATGAGTTACAAGGAAAACGTTTATATATATATATATATATAAACTATTTTAGGTAAAGAAAAGACAAATGAAAGAAACTGAAAATTCTTTATGCCAAAAAATTACTTAATATACAACAAAATCAGAGTAGTTTTAGTATTATTTATTGCTATTAATATTTTGAATAGTTTTTTTTTTAGTTTAGGTTATTTTATGTGTTGTAATTTTTATTCGTTTTTGTCTTTTTAAATATGTTTATTTAGCTTTTTTTTTCAGTTTTAGTATTTTACCTCAAATTAAAACTTATTTTCAGTTCCCAATTTCTAATTTTATGTATTTAGGTAATGTTCTAATTTAAGTTTTTCGTCTAATATTTACATTTTTATGTTTTGTTTCAGCTCTATTTCGATTAATGAAATAATAATCAAATCTTTTTTGAAATTTGACTTTTATAATAATTATTGGTATATTCTGACAGCAGACTGATTTAGTTATGTTTAAAAATTATGATGACATTATTGTCAACTGATCACATTGCGTGATTATTCCTAAGCATGCAAAAAAAAAAAAAAAAAAAAACTTAAAAGCCATTTTAAAGCACTTCATATTGAATTTGGTTTCTAAAGATTATTACAAGAGCCTTTTTCATCCTGTCCTTAAAATATAGGTTTCTAAACTTTAAGCTCTCTCTTTACTGATGTATTTGGCAGCATTGCAATGAAGTGCTGTAAAATTAATGTAAATCTTTCTATCCCCTTTAAGACGTATCTGCTCACAGCTATTGTGCGGAGTGGAGGGGTAGAGAGGGACACAAAGTTGTGAAGTGTTTTTTCCCCTCATGGCCACAGAGTTGAGAAAATGAACAGGCAGAAATGTAATGGAATTCTTCATCTGACAAGCAGGCAATCTTCAGCACCCGCCCAAAACTACACTTCATTTGCTCACCGCAAATGTTAACATTGAAATGAAGGCCTCTCTGGACTCCATCTGCCTCCTGAGATATAGCAATAGAGACGGGACGGCCTGAACGTATGCAAATTCTCCATGAGTCACAAGGAAAATCTGTGCCAAAATGAACGCTCAATTTGGAGAGCTTAAATCAAGAATCACTTCTGAGGCTGTGAGCCACGGACCCAACAAATATAAACCGCTTCCCATGATAGACCTTTCCTATCGGAGCAAATCCCAGTGTCTCGCTGGAATATGAAAAAAAGAAACACACAGGTATACTAAGCAGAAATTGGTTAAAGCTGAATACATGGACTGTTGACCAGAAACAATGAAGAAGTTCAGCCCAACAGAACAAAGAACGTTTTTATTTATTTACTGTATGTATTTATTTATTAATTTATTTTTAATGTGCATGTGATATTTAATAGACTATTAAAATGTAATCAATTTAATAGAAAATGTAAATGTTTTACAAAATGTAGCTGGTGTTATCATTAAAACTTTTTAAAAAATTTGAAATAAAGCTGAAATTATATATTAATATTAACACATAATTATTATTCCAGTAACTGGAAATAAAATTCAATCTAAAACTGAACTAAAACTTAAACTGAAAAACAAAAAAAATAAATAAATGAAACAAATCTATATAGTATATATAATATATAAAACACACACACACACACACACAAGCTTATAAAAATAACAAAAGCTCATAATAAAATGAAAATGAAAACTGAAAGGGTAAAAATAAGTTAATTCAAAATATTAGTAGAAACTATAATAGTATAAAAATAATACTAAAATAACACTGATTTTAGTTAGTTGCCAAGGTAAGTTTTCTCATTTTTATTTAGTTTAAGTTGAAGTACTAAAACAAACTAAAAAAGCAATAAAAATGTTATACACATAAAAAATAACAACTAAAAATGACAAAAAACTATGATATAATGAGATGATACAGTGATACTAAAACAACACTGCTGCTTATCCCACACATGATATACAATATTAATAATAAAAAAAAGAAAGAAAAACTTACATTAGCATGCTAATGTGTGCTATTACTAACAAGTTGGGAGAGAGTGATTCAAGTTTTTACCTAATTTTATAGCGGTTTGTTTAAAATATATTTGAGTTTTCATGTTAAAACAAATAAATAAATAACAAACACAATCAAATTAAACCAATTGCACTTTTAATTCCCAAAACTTGATTTTTACATTTTCATTTTTTTACATTTACAAACCGCTGTTCTGTTTGGTTGCTCATTGCTATGCAGTTGCTAAGGTATTCTGATGGTTGTTAGCAGGTTGCTGTGTGGTTGCTAGGGTGTTCTATGTGGTTGTAGTTTACTGGCCCAAGTCAAAAAGCCCTCTCCTAATTCTCAATGTAAGTCAATTAGATGTTAAGCAGATTCTGACTACTTAGAAAAGTTTGTTTCCTAACCTAAATCACTAACTGTGAACAACAGTAACAGTGATGCTTGCCTCAGCAGAGATCTTTATATCTGTCATTTGATTTCATGTTTAATTAAACAATAAACACACCTTTTTTTTTTTAGGAGTAACTCACATCTGTGATACGTAAGACCTATTAATACACTTGCAGGCATGGAGCGTCTGTGTCAATACCGTCTGGATCATATCTTTATCATAAAAATGGCGCAAACAACAGGGTCGATGTAATGCGTTTCTATCTCCCATAGCCTTGCAACATAAAACTTCCCAGCCACTAGAAAATAGCTTCTCATCCAGAAAGAGAGGGACTGCTCACTCAATAAAAACATAATACCCACAATGCTTCACTCTCAGTCTCACTTACACCCAATGCCCACACGCATTAGCTCGTAAAAGTTACTTATAGCCGCTTTTAATTTGGCCCAGAAAAGACGCCCCTGCCAATTCAGTTAACTAACAAAATAAAGCAACAGTTCAGAGATTAAACGGACAGAGGAGCGATAATAAAGCATAGAGTTCAAGGTTTACGATTCACGGTATTAAAACACACTTATCATGTATTAATAAAACAGAACAGAAGAGAGAAAGTAGAAAAATGTCGTCCATCCACATGTTTTTAACTTGACTCATATGAAGTGAACTTTGTGAAAGCAAAGACATTATCTGCACTTTATAGGAACACAACAATCCCTTTTATGAGGTATTTATTTGGACTACCTGTTTGTTTTTTGTCATTCTCTTGTGCGTTTGAAGGTTAAGTGTGTGTGTGTGTGTGTGTGTGTGTTAATGTTCCATTATGTTTGTGGTGTGGGTGAACAGAGTTCGCTGCCTGTGTACAGAACTTTGTTTCTCAGCACATTGAATCTGTCTGCGACTCCACAGGGGGCTCATCGCCTTCAGTCAGTGAGCGTGTGCGTGTGTGTGTGTGTGTGTGTGTGTGTATATGTGATTTTTCTGAGATGATATTGGTAATGCTTGAGGGTTTTAATATATGTGGCTGCTAGTCTTACCAACATATGGAACACATTTTCTGACATTTGTCAAGATTTTATATGATTCTCTTTGCATTTTCGCAACACAAATTATGATTTCATAATTAATGGTGTGTATATTGAAAACTCTATCTATCTATCTATCTGTCTATCTATATCTATCTATCTACAGTGGGTAAGGAAAGTATTCAGACCCCCTTAAATTTTT
>NW_015505531.1:369070-369488 GCF_001515645.1 Sinocyclocheilus grahami
TCTTACCAACATATGGAACACATTTTCTGACATTTGTCAAGATTTTATATGATTCTCTTTGCATTTTCGCAACACAAATTATGATTTCATAATTAATGGTGTGTATATTGAAAATGAATTCTTAATGATGTCCTTTAAATGTTGGAGTAAATGCCATAGGTTAATACAGCTCCTTCAGCTGTTGTTATTGATTGACAGCCCTGCTGATTGACATTCCACAAATGTTCATTTAAAAGCGACAGATTATTGGAAATATTGTTGTGCTGTGCATTGATTTTATTTATGCTGTTATTGTTTTTGTAATTACTGTTACTTAATTGTTGTCTGGAGATGTTAGACTTTTATTATTTTTGTAAAGGTCAGTGAAATTATGTTTTTTTCTATCTATCTATCTATCTATCTATCTATCTATCTATCT
>NW_015505531.1:369498-371175 GCF_001515645.1 Sinocyclocheilus grahami
AACACAAATTATCATTTCATAATTAATGGTGTGCATATTGAAAATTAATTGTTAATGATGTCCATTAAATGTTGAAGTTAGTGCCACAGGTTAATACAGCTCATTCAGCTGTTGTTATTGATTGACAGCCCTGCTGACTGAAATTACACAAACGTTAATTTAAATGAGACAGATTATTGGGATTATTGTTTTGCTGTGCGCTGACTTTATTTATGCCGTTATTGTTTTTGTAATTACTGTTACTTAATTGTTGTGCGGTGATGTTAGATCTTTAGGTTACACTTTATTTTAAGGTGTCCTTGTTACAGTGTTACAATTACAGTGTAATTATACATTTATAATATTAATTAACTACATGTACTTACTTGGGGAAGTTGTGGCCTAATGGTTAGAGAGTCGGACTCGTAACCCAAAGGTTGTGGGTTCGAGTCTCATACCAGCAGGGATTGTAGATGGGGGGAGTGAATGTGCAGCGCTCTCTCCCACCTTCAATACCACGACTGAGGTGCCCTTGAGGTGCACCGAACCCCCAACTGCTCCCCGGGCGCCGCAGCATAAATGGCTGTCCACTGCTCCAGGTGTGTGTTCACGGTGTGTGTGTGTTCACTGCTGTGTGTGTGCACTAAGGATGGGATAAATGCAGAGCACTAATTCCGAGTATGGGTCACCATACTTGGCCACATGTCACCCCTTTATGGTTAGGATTAGGGTTTGTTTTAGGGTTACTTGCATGTATTTATGCATAATTTATTATTATTATAAAGTAAGTACATGTAACGTGTAACAAGGACACCTTAAAATAAAGTGTTACGATCTTTATGGTTTATCACCACTTTATGGTTAGGATTAGGGTTTGTTTTAGGGTTACTTGCATGTATTTATGCATAATTTATTATTATTATAAAGTAAGTACATGTAACGTGTAACAAGGACACCTTAAAATAAAGTGTTACGATCTTTATTATTTTTGTAATGGGTCAATGAAATGCTGATCCATTTATTTATAACTATCTGTCTATTTGTACGTTATCCTAAAATGCATAAAAATGCCGTTTACGTATATAAATGACTGTCTAAGTCTGTATGTTTCTTAAGATAAAGTGAACTTTTTATTTGAGAATAATTCAGGTTTTGAAATGTTGTGACCTTTAAAAAACTGTGGCACTATCTCTAAAACTCTCTAAGAAATTTACTTGCTACACTGCAGTGCTGTGAAAAGTTTTTAATACTTTAAAGTGGGGTTATTTTTTTTTAAATAATGTCATAAATAGATTTGATTATCAATTGAATTCTATAAATCACTGGTATGACCTCTCTTTGACTTTGCCTTTTTGACCCAGCTACACTTGAACAGTTTTTAGGTATATTGGCAAGTATTTCTTCCATCGTCTTTGAGATGTTGCCAAATTTCTCATGGATTTAGTCTGTCTCAGATTTTTGTCTCTTCATGTAATCCCAGACAGACTCGATGATGGTGAGATCAGATCTCTTTGAAGATCATACTTTCTGTTGTCGGACTCATGCATATAAAAATCTCACTGGATTCACGAACTCTTCATTGACAGAGAGTACATTTCCAAGAAAAGAGAGAATGTGATTGCGACATCATGCCACCACGATAAGTCTAGTTTCAAAAAACACTAAAGGTGTGTTCCCATTTACCATTCTTTGTCAAAT
>NW_015505531.1:371185-424974 GCF_001515645.1 Sinocyclocheilus grahami
AATGACAAAAAACTATGATATAATGAGATGATACAGTGATACTAACAACACTGCTGCTTATCCCACACATGATATACAATATTAATAATAAAAAAAGAAAGAAAAACTTACATTAGCATGCTAATGTGTGCTATTACTAACAAGTTGGGAGAGAGTGATTCAAGTTTTTACCTAATTTTATAGCGGTTTGTTTAAAATATATTTGAGTTTTCATGTTAAAACAAATAAATAAATAACAAACACAATCAAATTAAACCAATTGCAACTTTTAATTCCCAAAACTTGATTTTTACATTTTCTGAGGAAACCGCTGTTCTGTTTGGTTGCTCATTGCTATGCAGTTGCTAAGGTATTCTGATGGTTGTTAGCAGGTTGCTGTGTGGTTGCTAGGGTGTTCTATGTGGTTGTTGTTTACTGGCCCTAGTCAAAAAGCCCTCTCCTAATTCTCAATGTAAGTCAATTAGATGTTAAGCAGATTCTGACTACTTAGAAAAGTTTGTTTCCTAACCTAAATCACTAACTGTGAACAACAGTAACAGTGATGCTTGCCTCAGCAGAGATCTTTATATCTGTCATTTGATTTCATGTTTAATTAAACAATAAACACACCTTTTTTTTTTTAGGAGTAACTCACATCTGTGATACGTAAGACCTATTAATACACTTGCAGGCATGGAGCGTCTGTGTCAATACCGTCTGGATCATATCTTTATCATAAAAATGGCGCAAACAACAGGGTCGATGTAATGCGTTTCTATCTCCCATAGCCTTGCAACATAAAACTTCCCAGCCACTAGAAAATAGCTTCTCATCCAGAAAGAGAGGGACTGCACCACTCAATAAAAACATAATACCCACAATGCTTCACTCTCAGTCTCACTTACACCCAATGCCCACACGCATTAGCTCGTAAAAGTTACTAATAGCCGCTTTTAATTTGGCCCAGAAAAGACGCCCTGCCAATTCAGTTAACTAACAAAATAAAGCAACAGTTCAGAGATTAAACAGACAGAGGAGCGATAATAAAGCATAGAGTTCAAGGTTTACGATTCACGGTATTAAAACACACTTATCATGTATTAATAAAACAGAACAGAGGAGAGAAAGTAGAAAAATGTCGTCCATCCACATGTTTTTAACTTGACTCATATGAAGTGAACTTTGTGAAAGCAAAGACATTATCTGCACTTTATAGGAACTCAACAATCCCTTTTATGAGGTATTTATTTGGACTACCTGTTTGTTTTTTGTCATTCTCTTGTGTGTTTGAAGGTTAAGTGTGTGAGTGTGTGTGTGTGTGTGTGTGTGTGTGTGTGTGTGTGTTAATGTTCCATTATGTTTGTGGTGTGGGTGAACAGAGTTCGCTGCCTGTGTACAGAACTTTGTTTCTCAGCACATTGAATCTGTCTGCGACTCCACAGGGGGCTCATCGCCTTCAGTCAGTGAGCGTGTGCGTGTGTGTGTGTGTGTGTGTGTGTGTATATGTGATTTTTCTGAGATGATATTGGTAATGCTTGAGGGTTTTAATATATGTGGTTGCTACCCCTTTAAGCTGTGCTACATACATCACTACACTAAAGGACATTTAACTTAAGTCCTAACTACAATAAACCCACAAGTAGAGAGAATAATTTTGGGTAAAAAAAGCAGTAATTGTTCAACGTACATCCACCTTTTTTTTTTTGTCAAAGTTCTGTCTAATGTGTGTGGAGCCCTTTCTGTCAAGCCAGGTTATGAAACGGCTATTGATTTATGTTGATGTGATGCCACTGTGGCCCAACAAAAAGTTTCACACCTTTGAGCGATAGCTTACAGCTGCAGTCCCTTCCCGGTGTAGGTCTTTCCGGTCTCCGCCGCCTGTTAAGATGCATGGAGAGAGATGTCCTGTCAAAATGCTGCCACAGTATTTCTTTTCCAGTAAGGAGAGCGCATTCATTTTATTTCCCCTTTCGCCTCCTGCTCTTGTACACAGGCCAAGTAATGCTGGTCACTCCATCAAACATTTAGTGCAGGTAGGTTGATTGTTCCCTGGTAGATACAGTGGGTGTATAACTTGCAGCTCTTTTTGTCATGTTAACTGCAGTCGATCAATGACTGGAGGTCAGGGGCTCCTGATGTAGGTGCAAGCTTAAGAATGAAAGAGGCAGAGAGAGAAAAAGTGTCCGAGATCCATTTTTTTCATCTCATAACACACACGGGTCAGTTATTTTTCTCCGTTTAGCACTCACCGCTCTAAGTGGATATTGATCAGGTACCTTAATGCAAACCTGTCAAATTAATTTTGTTGGTAGAAAGCTATGACTGCTCTAAAATTGCCTCAGCAATCGTTGTTAGCTGCTAGCCTATGAATTTTAATCATTATCTGAATGGGAAGCTGGCATTGAAATCTCTCTCCCGCTCTCTCTCGCTCTCTCTCTTTCTACAAAAGCAATCTAGTCAGAAAGTCAAAAGAAAGAATGCTTAAAGCTGCATTTACATAGTCTGATCGCAGACTATCTGATCCGTAGCCGTGCCGGTCATTTGTTCTGTAAAAGTAGTAATTATGAACTTTATGGATTTGGTTTTATTCATTGTAGTTTTATTTTGCAACAAGAGTTTGTTGATTGATGCATGATTTCACTTGTAAAAGGCATTTTCTTTCAGTTTGCAATTCCGTAAGCAATGTAGCGAAAAGGACTTGACCCCATCACAACTTCAAGGGCATAGAAACCCATGAAACCCATGTAAAATGAAAGACGCTACAACAATTGAATTTACATTGAAAGTGGGACCTAAGCCATGTTTAGGGACTAGTGTAGGGTTGCACCAGCTTTTCATAAGTTTTTACTTAAATTGGAACATAAGATCCACACCTGAGGCTTAGTAACTACCAACTAACTCTGTACTTATTCGGTTGCACCATTTGTTCTTATGGAGGAATGTAGCTAATAGGTTGTAAGCGCTTCGTAAAAGTAACACATAGTTGTATAATATGCCATTTATACACATTGATCCATTAGCAGCCTTCAAATGTGTGAGTTGTGTTGAAATGTAGTGAAGTTTTGTTTATTCTTGAATTGAACTTCTAATCGTATATACATGTTTTCATTGAGATCCGATAATACTTATTCATTAATAGTATAATAGGTAGTTTTATATGTAAATAACATTTGAAATTGTATTTTAAATTAATAAGGATCGCACGGTTTAGATGGGGTTGAAGTTATTTGTTCACAAAATTCTCATTTTTAAATGTCAATATTATCATAGGCCCATATATTTAAAGGATTGAAGCCTAAAACAAGGACTTAATCATGCAAATCAATCTGGTGTTTTATTCCAACTATTAGTCCTAGTTGGAAGCTTCCATAAATGTTTAACTAAGTTTAATGGTACAGTGCAAAAATGTTAGTAGTGCATACGTTTTAGCAACTAAGACCCTAAAGGCTGATGTTAGGCTGTCATTTAGCATCTGTCGGCCTAGTGTTTGCTTGTGTTCTCTACTGTTGGCGCTAGTCAGATCCCGTCGGCGGCTTTTATCTGTTTGAACGTGTTCAATCGGTGACTGAGCTCGTCAGTGAGAGCGATGACTCTGATTGGCTGTTCAGCTTAGCAAACTAGTGCACATGGAAAAAAACTAACGTGATGAAAGCAAGCGAAGACGTTGAGTGAGATTGGTGTGAAATGGTAAGGCGGCAGTTCCTTTTTTATGATTTGTATATCCACAGATCTAGCTCTTCCTTATTGTTTCCTTTTTGAACATAGACTACTGACACCTGCTGGTGTGGAGAGTTTTTCCTCTCGTGCAGACACAGCATGTATGTGCTAGTTAGTCGTGAGGTGACAAGACAGTCCGCTTTCTTTGCCGCTAATTCTTTGATGGTGGTTTGGCGTGTCTGGGCAAGCATATAGCAACAACATTTTGTGTAAATTCCCTGGCAACCATACATTACACCCTAGCAACCACATAGCGACCACTCAGTACACCCTAGCAACAAAATTCTTGGTTGTTGTTGTTGTTTAAATCTATCCATTGCGTTACCTATGCATGCATCTTGCTGTTACACCCAGAGATCGTTCTCACTCAAGACGCATTACTTATTCATCCTCCGTTCAGTTCCGTTTCCCTCTCATTCCAAACACATTTTCTATTTATTCAAAAGCCATTTTCTCCTCGATTCGGGATCTGAAGGATTGGATTGGGTTAATGTGAGCAGGTCTGGTCTATTCATCTCTGCCTCACCTGAGGGCCTGTTGTATCTGTGTTAATGCACTGAGCGCTATCTGACTCCAACCTTGACTCCCATCCAAGAACAAAGAGCCAGAATGAACTTCAGAAAACAGGAGAGAAAATTGACAAAGCTCCTATAACTTTTGACAAAATATGGAGGATTCAGAACTACAGAAACAAAGTCTCTTTGGAGGCTATGTGTTTGTATGCCAAGAAAAATATAAGGGCACAGACAGCCACAAAATCACACTTTTTCAATTGGAGTCAAATCTGAACTGGCAATATTCATGAAAAAACAAACAAACCAATTGCCTTGTTTAAGGAGTTGAAATGTTCTGCACAAAAACCATGCTATTAATTGTTTTGGGGGCCTGGAAATGGAAACTTTTGCAAATGGGTTTCAAAGTGCAAGTTTTGACACCATTATCATCTCTGTGTAATCAACAAAAACATGAATTTGTGAAAACATTGATGCACATGCTTATTACGTGTTCAGTTTATGGGCATTTGTGTGGTATTTGTTTACATAGTGACATTGCCAACTATTGGCCTGGCATGAAAAATACAGCATGTTACACGGTTTTTGTGGATCCGTGCGAACGAGGATCATTTTGACAACATTGCCACCAGTACGTGAAACTTTTCAAAAATGCAAAAGGAAAGGAAAGGTAGTTTATTCAACAGTTTACTATTGTCGAGTAAACGCACACTTTTTAATTAATTTTAATCAACGGTAACAATAACAACAGGATAAATGATGCTGATTTCTAGTACATGACAGACTTTTAGATAAGCAGACAAATCAGTTACTTAACTGTAATACAAAAGCCCTTTAAGATGGTAGCTGTATTTTGGAGCTGGTAAATGATTTCTAATCAGTCCAAACCATGTAATCTGCTAGTACTTAAACTACTTCAGTCTGTGTGCACTGAATTTATTTAATACACGAGTTTCACAATTTGAGTTGAATTACTGAAATAAATGAACTTTTCCATGACATTCTAATTTATTGAGATGCACCTGTAAGGTCGTTAGACACAGACAGCAGCAAAATTAACATCCCTTTTCAATAGGAGTCAAATATGAACAGGGAATATTCTTGAAAAAAAAATGCAAATTGCCTGTTTAAGAAGTTGTATTTTGTGCATTTTACATAATGTTGTATCTTGTGCAGAGTCTAAAATTAACATAAAAGAAGAATAAACGTTTCACAACATTATAGTACAGTAAATATTCATGTTTTGAATTAGATTTTATTTTTAAATTTTAATGTACAGTATGTTTTAGTAATTTGATGTGCTTTCTGATGTATCTTTTATTTAATATTTATGTTTAGCTTTATTTTTTAATTATTGTAGTTTTAGTTCAATTCAGTATTTCAACAAACTTTCAGTTAGGGATACACTTGGGATGTGCGCTATGACTAATTTCACTGACGTTTAAATGGAAATTTTGTAACTGACTAGTTAACTACTCTAAAAGTAAGAAACCCTCAGAAGACAATCAAAAGAGGTGACGACTGAATTTGTTTTCCCATCCAGATATTGACTTTTCAAAATAATGTATTAATTTTAAAATGTAACATTAAATTGACTGAATTTTGACTAGTTGACTAGTATTTCCAATGTCGGCTAGCAGCAGCAGTTATGTTTATC
The DNA here is from genome assembly GCF_001515645.1 of Sinocyclocheilus grahami. Classification (NCBI taxonomy): domain Eukaryota; kingdom Metazoa; phylum Chordata; class Actinopteri; order Cypriniformes; family Cyprinidae; genus Sinocyclocheilus; species Sinocyclocheilus grahami. Next base: position 377,051 of record NW_015505531.1, read on the forward strand.
TGATTCTTATCTGTTTAGTAGCAGTAGTTATGTTATCGACTAGTCCACTAGTATCGCACATCCCTAGTTTACACGACACTGTTTGGACCTAAAAATTCAAAACTTTTTATGCGTTTTTTCCGTTCTTTTACACAACAGTGGCATGAAAATGGAAACTTTTGAACCCTCAGAAGACAATCAAAAGAGGTGACGACTGAATTTGTTTTCCCATCCAGATATTGACTTTTCAAAATAATGTATTAATTTTAAAATGTAACATTAAATTGACTGAATTTTGACTAGTTGACTAGTATTTCCAATGTCGGCTAGCAGCAGCAGTTATGTTTATCTGATTCTTATCTGTTTAGCAGCAGTAGTTATGTTATCGACTAGTCCACTAGTATCGCACATCCCTAGTTTACACGACACTGTTTGGACCTAAAAATTCAAAACTTTTTATGCGTTTTTCCCGTTCTTTTACACAACAGTGGCGTTTTGTTAGGCATGAAAATGGAAACTTTTGAGAACAGGTTTCAAAGTGCACGTTTTTGAAAGCGATACCGTTATTGTCTTTGTGTAAACTACAAAAAAAAGCAAATTTGTGAAAATGGTGACATCATGCATATGCGTATTACATGTTCAGTCTATAGGATTTCGTATGTTTGCCGAGACGTAGTGTTTCTTTACAAGGTGACATCGCCAACTACTGGCCTGACATGAATAATCCAGCATTTTAGTCGTTTTCTTGGATCTGTTTGAACGAGGATGGTTTTGACAACATTGTCATCTGTATGCAAAACTTTTTAAAGATGCAAAGGAAAAACTTTTTAATACATCACTGTTGTCTAAACGTACCCTCTGCTGCCAGTGATTGTTAATAGTCTTCAACAACAAGATAAATTATTAGCATGCTGAATTGTAGAAAATACATAACAGAATTTTAGATAAGCAGGCTAATGGGTGGCCTGACTGTAATAAAAAGAAACTCTTGAGATGATAGCTGTGTTTTGGAGCTGGTAACTAGTTTCTAGTTAGTTCCACCAGTTCCAAACTACGTCATTTGCTGGATGACCAACCACTGTGTTTCAAAAACTGTCAATCTTTAGCTGGTATGAGTTTTTTTTTTTTGGCAGACTACCCGATGATGAGCTTAAAGCTGCTAGAAACAAACTACCATGTTCCATCATTCTGCAGTCAAATATTTTTGTATAATAACCACTAAACGATCACCGACTGTTGTCCCTTACATCCAAACTCATTGTGCTGGTTTATTCTACCGTTACACTCCGTTTCTCCTTACCCAATAATTTCTGCTCAAATCATGTCCATTTATTTATTTGGAAAGTAGCTATATAATCAGTGGATAATGTGCAGTTAGACTGTACATTAGCACTTACTTAATTGACATAACTGACATATTACAAGCTCTTTCAACCACTGGAATCCAATTGTCCATGCTTAACTTTCTTCCACCTTCTAACAGAGTTTTATACGTTTTCCTCTTTTCTTTGGGGACTAAACAAACTGGCAAGTAACATTTGTGCCTCAATGCAATTTTCCCGCGGCTGGCCTATCACCTCTCCACATCCCTTCCCACGGAGTCCATTACAGCAGTGGCTGAATGGATGCTCATGGCAAACAGGTTCCTCTAGGTGCCGCAGTCACGTGCTCGAGGTAGAATGTAGATTGAAGCAGACATCAATAAATAATTACGAGTCTTGAGACTTTTAAATAGGAATCTATGCTGTGTGAAGCGGCGTTTAATCGAGTAACTTCTGCCACTGTATCCATCATTGGAAAAGCAGCAGACATCAGCGGAAAACGAACAAGCCTGCTTCTGAGATTTGCCTTCATTTGCTTTGTCTCTGGAAAGGGGGCACTTGGTGATATTTAAATTCATTCTCTGGGTGCACTGCAGAGCTAAGAGTGAAAATCAAACCGAGACCATAATCATAGCAAAGTAATAAAGAGAAGATGCAAAAAAAACAACATAAAATTGGTAGCTTCTACTCTAATTTAATGAGTCTAGCTATACAGAGAAGTTTGGCCACCCCATTTGCATTTATCTGTAATCATATCAGCAGTGATATGTATTATTTGTAGAAGTGTACCCAAAATGCAAATTCATGGCTCCATGTTATGAGTGCATATCAATGAAATGAAAAGGATTTCATATTCCGTTGTATCATCAAGATTCAACAACCAAAGCTCACACTCCCTATTATCAGGACAGATATGATTATGTTGTACAATAGAATGGTTTCTCTGTTATAAAACAAGCAATAATTAACTTTTTAAAACGCCTGCTGAAGGAGTGTAAATTATACTGGTGTAGTTAGATTCGGTTGTCACTCGCGGGGCCAAATTTGCTAACTTACTACCTTTGATTACCCATTTTGCATCACCGAGGAACCGAACTCGAGAGACTTGCTACCTGTTCGGTCATTTGACAAAATATACAACAACTCTCTTGCTGCGGCCCGTTTTAAATTGAATTTTTTGATGTGCTTGTGGCTGGCTTTATTGATTTTTACATTTCTCTGAACTGCAAGTTGGCGAGTAGGTTTATGGAGACAGTGTAAAAATGTCCCCTGAATAGAGAAGCTCAGCTCCTGCTGGTTATGAATAAACCTTTATAAGATGTCATTTGGCCGGCAATAGACAGTAAATAAAAGCCAATGGCTAGTTGCAGTTAAATCAAACTCGTTGGGGATTTTCCATAGATTTACAAATGACCTCAGGGATTTGACTGCAACAAATGCGGCAACATATCGAGGTGCATGAGAACGTATGGATGGAGCACTACAACTCAATTTCATTCATTATATATAATGTCCTCTGCATTTCTGCAATGCAGTTTCATTGTGGGTTTCCTCAGCATGGTGGGGTATAACAGAGGCATTAAATGAGAAGCCACTGGACGTTTGGTATAATCGTTGTGGGATGTTGAATTTTAACAGCCAGATGGTCATTGTCAAGTACTGGTAATTTCGAGAGAGCGAAAAAAAGTAATGTAGATATAATATCAGATATATTTAAAATGTTTTTACAGTAGCTTTACAAGCTTAAATATAGCATTTCAAAAGGAAATATAAAGTAATAAAGTATTTTGTGATTATTTTTTACAATAAATAGTTTAAACAATGAAATGCATCTTTAGTTAGTAATACAAATTCTATTTAAAATATTCCTATTAAAACTCCAGTAGCACCAAAACTGTATAATAAAGACAAGTAGTTTTAAAAGCTTGACGTTTGAATATTTTAATGTCATGCAGCCTATTAGATAGATAGAATATTTGTCGGAATGTGTAAAATCTTTACTAAAAAGAATGGAAATGGCACCTGGTTTCATAGACAGACATGAATATTGAAAGCCCTGTCAATGTAGAAGCTCATTTCCATATGCTATGCGTTTGCTTAATGCTCACCTTAAACCGAGATCATGCATCAACGGCAATTAGATCATACTGTATTTGACTAATATAATAAGTCTAAAATAATCATAACTCACTGAGATTGCTTATAGATCGGCCCAGTTTGTATCACCCTGGCTTCAGCTGCCCAAAAGAGAGGTGCTCTAGAAATCATTTCAGACTGAATCAAAAGTATTGGCAGCTTTCACTTTACAGCTCTTCAAATGCATTGTTGTTGGAGCGGGTGGGGGTTTGCTCTGCGTCTACAAACCAATCAATCCAGGAGAGAATCACATTGGCCTTCTAAGCAAAAGCGCTTGGAGAGATTTCTAGGCCATGGTGTCACCAATCCGATTTCCACCAGTGACCTCTGATCTGTGGTGTCATGGGCCCAGCTGACACACAGGAGTCAACAGGAATCAATAGCCACTGCTGGGGTCACTTCACCTTGTATAAAAAAAGACATTATATATTTATTTGTATTAAAGCTTGACACATTCAACTTCCACTTGGAATGCACTCCCGCACTAATGAAATGTCAATCTAAAGGAAAATATGGAGAGGGAGAGAAAGGAGGAGTTTTTGGATGAAAGAAGGGAAGGGGATGGGGTTAAATGTAAAGATTTTGAATTCAGGAACGAATGCATAACCAATGTGAGTAATATAGCAATATTTAAAAATCAGCAAATCTTATACAGTACATATATGCGAAAAGGGAAATTAAAACAAAGTGAACTGGTAACACTTTTACTTGCAATGTAGATTTTAAATACAATGATCTTTTTATTTAAATATTTTTAATAAACCAAGCATGAATTTACAAACTCATTTGAACTAGATCTCAATTTTCTATGTGACTTTTGCAGCACTTTCAGCTAGTGCTGAAAGTTCCTAAGGTGTCCTGGGTGTTTGTTAGCACATTGCTACATTCGGAGTAGTTTCTTGGACGTTGCTATGTGGTTGCTTGGGTGTTCTGAGTGTTTGTTTGGGCATTGCTACATTCTGAGTAGTTTCTTGGATTTTGATATGTGGTTGCTAGGGTGTTTTGACTGTTTGTTACCGCATTGCTACGTTCTGAGTAGTTTCTTGGACGTTGCTATGTGGTTGCTAGGATGTTTTGAGTGTTTGTTAGCACATTGCTACATTCGGAGTAGTTTCTTGGACGTTGCTATGTGGTTGCTAGGATGTTTTGAGTGTTTGTTAGCGCATTGCTACATTCTGGGTAGTTTCTTGGATTTTGCTATGTGGTTGCTAGGGTGTTTTGACTGTTTGTTACCGCATTGCTACGTTCTGAGTAGTTTCTTGGATTTTGCTATTTGGTTGCTAGGGTGTTTTGAGTGTTTGTTAGCGCATTGCTACGTTCTGGGTAGTTTCTTGGATTTTGCTATGTGGTTGCTAGGGTATTTTGACTGTTTGTTCCCACTTTGCTACATTCTGGGTAGTTTCTTGGATGTTGCTATATGGTTGCTATGGTGTTCTGAGTGTTTGTTTGGGCATTGCTACTTTCTGGGTAGTTTCTAGGATGTTGCTATTTGGTTGCTAGGGTGTTTTGAGTGTTTGTTAACACATTGCTACATTCTTGGTAGTTTCTAGGATGTTGCTATTTGGTTGCTAGGGTGTTTTGAGTGTTTGTTAACACATTGCTACATTCTTGGTAGTTCCTAGGATGTTGCTATATGGTTGCTATGGGGCTCTGAGTGTTTGTTTGGGCATTGCTACTTTCTGGGTAGTTTCTAGGATGTTGCTATTTGGTTGCTAGGGTGTTTTGAGTGTTTGTTAACACATTGCTACATTCTTGGTAGTTCCTAGGATGTTGCTATATGGTTGCTATGGTGTTCTGAGTGTTTGTTTGGGCACTGCTACTTTCTGGGAAGTTTATAGGATGTTGCTATTTGGTTGCTAGGGTGTTTTGAGTGTTTGTTAACACATTGCTACATTCTTGGTAGTTCCTAGGATGTTGCTATATGGTTGCTATGGTGCTCTGAGGGTTTGTTTGGACATTGTTCCGTTCTGGGTAGTTTCTAGGATGTTGCTATATGGTTGCTATGGGGCTCTGAGTGTTTGTTTGGGCACTGCTACTTTCTGGGAAGTTTATAGGATGTTGCTATTTGGTTGCTAGGGTGTTTTGAGTGTTTGTTAACACATTGCTACATTCTTGGTAGTTCCTAGGATGTTGCTATATGGTTGCTATGGTGTTCTGAGTGTTTGTTTGGGCATTGCTACGTTCTGGGTAGTTTCTAGGATGTTGCTATATGGTTGCTTTAGTGTTCTGAGTGTTTGTCAGGGCATTGCTATGTTCTGGGTAGTTTATATGGTGCCGCTACGTGGTTGCTAGGGTGTTCTGAGTTTGTCAGGGCATTGCTATGTTCTGGGTAGTTTCTAGGGTGCTGCTACGCGGTTGCTAAGGTGTTTTGGGTGGTTGCTATAGAAGGTTGCTAAAATGTTATTGCTTGTACTAGGAGTTTTGTGTGGTTTTCAGGGTGTTGCTATGTAGCTGCTAGGGTGCCTGGGGTTGTTTCATCTGCAAGGTTGATAAAGGTGTTCTACATGGTTTTTAGGTGATTGTTAAAGTGGATGTTCGGAAGATGTTGCTTGAATGTTGCTAAGGTGGTTTGGGTGGTTGTCAGGGTGTTGCTATGGTGTTCTAAGTGGTAAGCACATTGCTCTGCATCATTAAGGTGTACTTGTTGGTTATTAAGCTGGATAGAGTTGTGGCTTGGATGGTGCTAAGGTGTTCTGGGTGGTTGGCAGGAATTCTGAGTGTTTTTTAGCACATTGCTATGCATGACTATGGTGTTCTGGGTGGTTTCTAGGATTTTGCTCTGCGGTTGCTAGGGTGTTCTAGGTTGTTTCTAGGGTGTTGATATGCAGTTGCTACGTGTTTGTGGTTGTTGCTTGTGCAGGGTTGTTGAAGGTGTTCTGGATTGTTACTAGGTGGTTGCTGTAGCTTTTGGTATTGTTGCTTGGTTGCAAATATGTTCTGGGTGGTAGTGATGGTGTTTGGGGTTGTTGCATGGGTGTTGCTAGGGTGTTGCTATGCGGTTGCAAAGGTTTACAAGTCAGTTCTAAAGAGTTCTTGTTGGTTGCCAGGAAATGATTATGGTATTTTAAATAGTTGTTAGCACATACTTGTTCATCCTAGTGGTTGCTAAGGTGGATTGAGCTGTAGCTTGGGTGTTTCAAAATTGTTCTGGGTGGCTGCCAGGGTACTGCTGGGCGGTTGCTAAGGAATTTTGTGTGTGTCTGTTAACATTGCTATGTGTTGCTAGAGTGTTCTGGGAGGTTTCTAAAATGCTGCTATGTGGTTGCCAGGTGTTCAGAGTTGTTTCTTGTGCAGGGTTGTTGAAGGTGTTATGGGTGGTTGCTAGGTGGTTGCTAAAGATTTTGGTATTGTTGCTTGGTGGTTGCAATGGTGTTCTGGGTGGTTGCCAGGGTGTTGCTATGTGGTTGCTAAAGCTTTGCATCTCTGTGGTGTTCTGAGGGTTGCTAGGTGATTGATTACTGGTCTGCAGTGATTTGTGTTTTGCGGCCTGTGAAGCTGGATGGACAAAGACAGTACCTAAACATAAAGAAACCACAAGTTTACGTGCCTAATAACAAAGATTTCTGGCACCAAAATGTTTTTACGGTTTTCAGGTCAACGATGAAGGGCGGTTCATAGTCTGATAACACAGAAAACAACAAATGTGACTGCGATGTACCTGATTGATTTCATCCATCCCATTACTGGCGAACTCAAAGACAAGCTCGCTGGACTGGACCGCAGTGGTCATGGTGTTGTAGGGAGAGAAAGGGTAGGACACAGGCTGACAGGCAGAGGGTTCCTACCCCTCCACGCACTCCCCGGACCGCTCCACACCACACCCCTCGGCACAGGAAGCACTCTGAGGCAGGAACACTGCTGAGGTAATCTGCTGCTTTCACAAAATGAGAGGCACTGTTAGGCAAAAACAGAGTTCCCTTTTTTGGTCCTGCACGCTTCTGGGGGGTGGGGGGGGGCTGGGTCTCCAGATCCTGGACAGAGTGGCAGAGGACTACGTGACTGCGTGATGGAGGAGGATCCTTCTCACTCCAACTGCGTCTGGGGCATCTAAACCTTCAAGAAAGAAACAGAGGAAAAGGAACATTAGGAAACAGCGACTGAACAAAATGGGCTGTGTCACATTATTAGAGAGAGAGAGGGCTGGGATGGCCTGACGAGCCAGAGACGGTACCGTTGGGACTGAGGCGAGGGGCTAATTTTCTGACTCTATGAAGCGTTAGCTCACTGCTGGAGAGACTTTCTGCTCACCAATCCCATTCTTGGCTTCAAACGCACAAAGCTGCCCCAAAGTCAGACTCTGAGAATGTCTGGCCAGGCATAATGAAAATGGCCGAATGGAAAACACAATCCACTTCCCAGCAAATTCATCACTGGCCACTTAACTTTTTCTCACTTTGACTCCAGTTTACCCTCTGAGATCACAACAATACAACTGTTGCATTGCTCTGTCACTCTATATTCACTAGGGATACACAATATATCAAGTGTTATATCAGTTATCATCCAATTATTTAAAAAAAAAAACGAAATATAATTTTTATATATTTAAAATACATTAAAATATATTTTTTTAATTAAATACTTAGCCAATAACTATATGACGCTGATAATTAAAATTGTATTAGAATTATTTTTTTAAACATTATTTAAAATAATTTTAAATAACAGTTTAAATATTATTTTAATTAACTTCATTATTTAATTAACTTTATTATTATTATTATATATTATAATTATTTTGTTGTTGTTGATAATTTGCTTTAAAAATCACATTTTAAAACTCTGATGTGCAAAGCCATCAGAACCGAACCGAACTGAAAACCGTGGTTAATAAACTGAGGTATGTACTGAACCGTGGGCATATATATATAAAGCACTGTTAATCTCCCAATAAATATTTTTTTCCAGCTTATAGGTATCAGATAGAATTTAAATATTGCTATAGTAATAATACCATTCACACTATTCTTTCTGCAGATAATCAACATAAATCAACAAAAGCTGGAAAGTGGACTTTATTTTCCACTCGCCCATTTTCATTCTGACACTTGGTCTACAAGGTTCAGATGTAATATAAGTGAACCTCTTCAGTGGCAGTGTGGAGGAAGGGGGAGGGGCATGGATTGCCACAGGATATGAGATCAGCCAGCCTGATCAAAGGGGTACTGTAAACAAGGTTGGGTTATCAGTCACATGAGTGAAAAAAGGCCCAGAACACACCCTCATCCAAAGTCCACATCCACTCCGCACACTAAAGCCAGCTAAACTACAAAACCACAAGAATCACAGGCCGTTGAGAGTAAAGAGTACTCTCTGTCCGGCCCTGAGGCGGCAAGGAGGAACAGGAGGGAGGGGCTGCAGTCTGGTTAAAGATTAAACGAGAGCAGTGGGGAGAGGAGAGGTGGTTTGGCCGAACCACTGAAGGGGGGTGTAAAATGGCAGCAGAGCAGCCCATGTCTCCTCTGTGGCAGGGTGGGGCTTGTTTGCTTTGAAAGGACAGTGTGTGTGTCAACAAGTGCATACCAGGTTGAACGGTGTCTGGGGGGTTGGGGTTGCTGGAGTGGGTGGGTAAAGGGTATAATGGGGGCAGATAGAGAGAATAGGAAAGAGTCACAAAGTCAACATGGGGCCTCGTATGGCCTTGTCTCTCCTGGAGAGCAAGGAAACGGATGAGGTATGCCATGACAGAGAGGCCCAGCCTATTATTACCACTAACCAGACGGGCCCCCCCCAAGAGCCCTTCGGCCCTGCCTCCCTTCCCACAGCATGGGGCCAACATCTGGAGCACCCTGCTGAAGGTTCCCTCTCCCTGGCTTTGGTCAAGACAAGCTCTTTGAACCAATTATTTATTTTCTTGCCATCACAATGCTCTGGGAGTTGCTACGTGGTTGCTAGGGTGTTCTGAGTTTGTCAGGGCATTGCTATGTTCTGGGTAGTTTCTAGGGTGCTGCTACGCAGTTGCTAGGGTGTTCTGAGTTTGTCAGGGCATTGCTATGTTCTGGGTAGTTTATATGGTGCCGCTACGTGGTTGCTAGGGTGTTCTGAGTTTGTCAGGGCATTGCTATGTTCTGGGTAGTTTCTAGGGTGCTGCTACGCAGTTGCTAGGGTGTTCTGAGTTTGTCAGGGCATTGCTATGTTCTGGGTAGTTTCTAGGGTGCTGCTACGCAGTTGCTAGGGTGTTCTGAGTTTGTCAGGGCATTGCTATGTTCTGGGTAGTTTCTAGGGTGCTGCTACGCAGTTGCTAGGGTGTTCTGAGTTTGTCAGGGCATTGCTATGTTCTGGGTAGTTTCTAGGGTGCTGCTACGCAGTTGCTAGGGTGTTCTGAGTTTGTCAGGGCATTGCTATGTTCTGGGTAGTTTATATGGTGCTGCTACGTGGTTGCTAGGGTGTTCTGAGTTTGTCAGGGCATTGCTATGTTCTGGGTAGTTTCTAGGGTGCTGCTACGCGGTTGCTAAGGTGTTTTGGGTGGTTGCTATAGAAGGTTGCTAAAATGTTATTGCTTGTACTAGGAGTTTTGTGTGGTTTTCAGGGTGTTGCTATGTAGCTGCTAGGGTGCCTGGGGTTGTTTCATCTGCAAGGTTGATAAAGGTGTTCTACATGGTTTTTAGGTGATTGTTAAAGTGGATGTTCGGAAGATGTTGCTTGAATGTTGCTAAGGTGGTTTGGGTGGTTGTCAGGGTGTTGCTATGGTGTTCTAAGTGGTAAGCACATTGCTCTGCATCATTAAGGTGTACTTGTTGGTTATTAAGCTGGATAGAGTTGTGGCTTGGATGGTGCTAAGGTGTTCTGGGTGGTTGGCAGGAATTCTGAGTGTTTTTTAGCACATTGCTATGCATGACTATGGTGTTCTGGGTGGTTTCTAGGATTTTGCTCTGCGGTTGCTAGGGTGTTCTAGGTTGTTTCTAGGGTGTTGATATGCAGTTGCTACGTGTTTGTGGTTGTTGCTTGTGCAGGGTTGTTGAAGGTGTTCTGGATTGTTACTAGGTGGTTGCTGTAGCTTTTGGTATTGTTGCTTGGTTGCAAATATGTTCTGGGTGGTAGTGATGGTGTTTGGGGTTGTTGCATGGGTGTTGCTAGGGTGTTGCTATGCGGTTGCAAAGGTTTACAAGTCAGTTCTAAAGAGTTCTTGTTGGTTGCCAGGAAATGATTATGGTATTTTAAATAGTTGTTAGCACATACTTGTTCATCCTAGTGGTTGCTAAGGTGGATTGAGCTGTAGCTTGGGTGTTTCAAAATTGTTCTGGGTGGCTGCCAGGGTACTGCTGGGCGGTTGCTAAGGAATTTTGTGTGTGTCTGTTAACATTGCTATGTGTTGCTAGAGTGTTCTGGGAGGTTTCTAAAATGCTGCTATGTGGTTGCCAGGTGTTCAGAGTTGTTTCTTGTGCAGGGTTGTTGAAGGTGTTATGGGTGGTTGCTAGGTGGTTGCTAAAGATTTTGGTATTGTTGCTTGGTGGTTGCAATGGTGTTCTGGGTGGTTGCCAGGGTGTTGCTATGTGGTTGCTAAAGCTTTGCATCTCTGTGGTGTTCTGAGGGTTGCTAGGTGATTGATTACTGGTCTGCAGTGATTTGTGTTTTGCAAAAAAAAACAATGTAGTATGTGCAAGTAATACTAATGTTTGCCTTATAAAACAGCACTAAAACTGTGATTCTGACTACAGCATATGGCGCTCTTATGTAAAGCCAGTCGGCTGATGATAGTGGATGTGTATAGCTCATATATTCATGATGGCTGACTGATAAACCCACGGAAGTCATTAAAGTGGAACATATTTGTCTCATCATTTCTGTTATTACACACATTTGCATCCACCTTAATTAAATTCACACTAATGTATACACATTCACTTCGCAGGCCCATAAACGAGTCTGTCCTAAAGCATATTTCTTGCGTTCTGTGGCTGCTTTATTGTATCTCAGTGGACTCTAGGGACCTCGGACCCCCATCCCCACCCCGGAGTGTGTTGTTTGTGCTGTCAGGGGCCGTTGTTTTGGTAAATGGGGAGTTAAACAGATATATCCAAGCGTAAAATCTGAAAGTGTCCCCGGTGGGAGCCCGAGGGCTGGTGTTTGAAATCAACTACATATCAATTGAGCGGCGTAGAGCAGATCGTATGATAAATTCTATTCCTCAGACACCTATAAATTACTTTTTCTCTCACTACATCTCCTTTCCTTTTCCCGCACCAGCTCAAATCCCTCTTTTTCCTCATATCTCTCTCCAAACTACGGCTTTAATAGCGTCCCCCGGGGCTCCGGCGCTGAAAACTACAATTGTGTGAGATGTTCAGATGGATATTTTCATAGCGTGAGTGACAATATTAACAGAACCTGTGTGTGTGTGTGCTGTCTATTCTCCAATGGATATTTCCCCCAAATTCTTGGCCTCTCAGTTCAATCGTGGTGTGTTATCTGGCAGTTCATTATCTCAGCGTTTTCTGTAAGTAAGTAAGCTTAGATTGAATTACTAGGGGCTCTATTGTCTATTTGGAATTCTCCTTCCATGTCGCCCTGCTAATGAATGGGCAATTTGCTGCGTCTTTGTGAAGGCTGCTTGTGTGTATCAGTCACTTAATTACTCTCAGACTGCTGGCGGAGGTTTTATTGGCGATACAGGGCAGTAAAGGCCCAGTGAGCAGAGAGGAGATGAGCAAACAGGGGTCGGAGAACACAAGGGCTAATTCTTAACAGACAGCGAGGCAAGTGAACCGCACAGTAATGCCGAAGACAGCTAGTCCTCATACAAAGTTTTAATTTAGGAGTGTGAACTACAGACTGCATTCAAGAAACCCCAATGTGAATCACATCCACATGACATTAAAATGAATCAAAGTCAGTTTTTAAACAATGGACAAATCAGATGAATCTGGAGGTCTGTGTCTTGATTGAATTGAGTGTTTACCTTAGCATGGATATGCAAGCATTTGTGTATAAGTTTCCTATTTTGTTTGATATAAAGTTCAAGCTTGTTGATTAGACTCTTGGATGTTAATCTGATTTTGAGGAAATATTTCACATTAATATATTATTAATATATTTCTTTGATTTGTTATTCACATTTTCTGACAAAATACTCTACGTACATTTGTTGTCAATTCAGTAAAAGTTTGATTTCTGAGGCCTAACCAAGTAATATGAGGATCAGATTAGCTGAGAACAGTAGGACACAATTGTTCAAACCATTAACTGATAATTACTATAAATTCTGCAGAACCTGCTTCAATTACTAGTGGACTCATTCACTGAAATTACTCAGTCGTTTTTGTTGGTATACCACCTGAAGTGACAATGTCAGAAACCGTGCTGCTAACAAGACTGAAAGTGCGGCAAAGCAAAGACACCAATGAGACGAATGCTAATTCAAGCAAGCCATGGTTCACAAGCCTGTCCTCCTCCCCAGAGCAGAGACAATGCCGCTCCACAGTCTCCCCCCATTTAGCACTTAGACCACAGCCTGATGGGGCTCAGCGGGACGGCCTGCAGACGGGGGGTGGAGAGAGAGAGAGCCTCGGGCCACACGCTGCTCGACCCCCTCAGAGCTGCCCTGTGCTTCCAGCGGCTGTACCTGAATGAGGAGCGGGACGCGGGCCTGCTTCCTCCTCTGTCCTCCCACAGCCAGGGGATTTGGAAATCTGGCAGGTTAACTGGAAAATCTCCATATGATCCAAATGTGATTCAAGACCCCCATCCAGATAGTGCTGAACAGCCCCCCAATAATTTCCACAGGGGTTTCAATGGCCACTAAATGAGAGCGAGATTCTTATTAAATTGTTGTTTTTTACAGATTACAAAAAATGATTTAAGGACGAATCTCACAAAAACATCCCCGGATTACATTGAAAAATAATTGTCACATTACTTTCTTTGCAAGCGAGCAAATTAGACTGATGCAGTTTGGTGTTTTCATTATGAGATTTCAGGCGATTCTCATTGTGCTCGATTTTTTTTATTTAAACAACAAATTAAAAGTAGTACAATAAAACACCATTATGTATAAACATACTATGTTTTAATTTCAACCATAGCATTATTTTTAATTCATTATTGGACTGCATTAAAGAGTTTTTCATTAAGGTAAGGAGAACTGGAGGGATGTCAATGGAACAAAAGGTAAACCTTAATGATAAATTGTTTGTTTAAAATAGAATTAAATTAAATTAAAAATGTAAAAAAAATAAAAATAAATAAAAACTAAAAATGTAAAAATAATTAAATTAAAAATGTAAAAAAATTTAATTTTATATTGGGGTGAAATATGACCTGGACTACTATGATATTTACATGTCCTACTCTGTTACAAAAATGTACCATGATTAAATGTTCCTGCCAAAATACCATAGTTAACCTGTGCTAACTTGGTATTAACTGCAACTGTCATCAAAACAAGAAATTTAAATTACAGAAAGATCCTGAATGCTATAGAAAAGCTGTTTGAATGAAATCCCATATTATAATTTTCCAGTTACAATAATTGTAGTAATGTAGTGTTTTTCTAGGAATGATGTAATTTGTTACATTTTTTGTTAAAACAAATCCCAGCCAGTAAACTGCTACATACTGTATAAGCTTTGTTTATGAAATTATATTTGAGCTATCACAATACTACACTATTTTTGACCTCTTCAGGCCACTAAAATATTGAGCTGGCGTTCCACAGCTCGAGCAGCTGAGCCGCAGTGAGTCAGCTAAACCTGCTAAATAGCAATTAGTGAGCCTTAAATACCGGTTTAGCGATGATCAGTTTCCACTGCGAGCAGATTAGCGCGGACAGCTAGCAGTTCAGATGACTGATGGCCCAGATGGAACGGCACTCAGCTTTAAAACGTTTTCTTTACAAGCTTGAAAGGTAGGCCTACTTTCAACCGAATACTGTAGTGAGAGAGTGGGGTGACAGAAAGTTGCACATAAGAAAAGTGATAAGTATGGAGCACCGCACTTGACGCAAGGAGAAAAAATTGATTTGAGTCCATAAATTGAGAATAAACCATTAACCATTGATGATAAGCAGCAATAAACGAAGGAAGATATATCACAAACTACACGAAATGAAACGGTCCACAGAAAGTTAGGCTGCGTTCAACACTGTCAGTTTTGGGGATTGACAACCGCATTTTCTTTACAGGTGTGCGTCTCGAAATGTCCCGTTCACACAGCAGCGTACAGTTGTGTTTAGAATACTGTCTGTATGAACGTGCAATGGGAGTCAAGCCGTATTCCTTACTAGTAAACATAGCAACAGTGACCAAAGTAAAATCAAAGATGGTGACGTCCATAAAACTGACACGACAAGAGTCCAATCGAGCCGCGAGTTCTTTCGTCAAATCTTCATTAACCGACAGCAGCTTTTACATTCGGGTGGAGAGCGGAGCATCTGAGTCGGGTGCAGAACACAAAACTGACGGGATCTAAAACGTTCACATGACACGCAGCTCATTTCTCCGTCACTGTAAGTTACCGAAAACACACATGAAAACACGTAACACACGGTAGACGTGCGTTTGTGCGACAGAGCGGCTCTCTCTTTGGTTCCGTTCACACAGCGCGGGTGTTCCGAGAATGCGGTTGTGAGTCCTGAAAATTTACGGGTGTGAGTTCGGTTACAGAATGCGGTTGTCACACCCGTAAATAACCGAACTGTGTGTGAACATAACCGTATTAAAGGGGTCTTATGGCGGCGCGATGCAACGCAACGCATAAAAAGACAGTATAAGTCATTATAATCCATAATTATGTCCCCACTGGATACAACAAATGCCTCGTTTATAATGGGTTTTCAAGTTTTTTAATCATCGCTCCGGCCGGACAGGGCATCATCACAGTATGGTGAGGGGCGTAACATTTCCGTCACACGCTTGAGGTATTCGGCCAATCACAACGCACTGGATAGCTGGCCAATCAGAGCACACCTCGCTTTTCAGACCGATGAGTTTTGTAAAAATCGACGCGTTTCACAAAGGCGGGGCATAGAGGAGAAACAATAATGTACAGTATGTGGAAAATAATGTGTTTTTTGAACCTTAAACCGCATAAACACATTTCATTACACCAAATACACTAAATAATGTTCTTTTTAGCAGCATCATATGACCCCTTTAAGCACTCAAATACTGGACTGACAACCGTATTCTACTGCTGTGTGAACGTGGCCTTATTAGTGTCCCAACTACCCAGCCCCTACCTTCAGAAACCATCAGAAACCTAATGTGCCAATTAACCAGAAATGACAAAAATTTTTAAAAATCTAAATTTCTAAATAAAATACATTACCATTAGACATTTATCTTGACAAAATCATAGCATATAGTTTTTACGGTCCAATCAGGGCTGATGGAGAAACTCAAGTCCCAGCCTACATTATATTCAGACTGATTATATTTTATATCGCAACGTTATGCAAGTTCAATGTGCCAGTGCCGTGTCATGTTGACTGTTAGTCCACATAAGGAGTATACTAACATCCTTTTATTAAAAACCGTGAGCGTCTCTGTTAAAATTGCTAGACTTTCCTGATTTAAACTGAATTCTATAAAGGAATAATATATTTTCACCTGCCCTAAAAAAAAATCATTATTGCAAGCTCATAATAAATGTCCCCGATTGAACGTCTCTGGTAATTTCTGTCCAGGTTGGAGTCATAGGTTGTCCTTGTGCCACATGTTTAAAATGGAGTAATTTGGGGGTAAATTGTAAGTTGGCAGGACTCATCATCTGTAAAAGCATGGCTCCTCAGGGACGTGTGTGATGTTCGTGTGCCTCCTGGATTCCTACAAAGCAGAGCGTGGCCCCTTAAACCCAGCCTGAGACTCCAGCAAATTGTCTAAGCCAAGCTGCCAATTAACCTCCTGTCCCTCACCGGTGGAGAGCCGCGCTGCTGGGTTAATTGCTTCATGTTGAGACATCGGGACGCGAGCATAGCACCCGAGTCAGGGGACTCCAGTTAGAAGAACCACAGACTTGTGTTTGTGTGTTTTAATTGTAACAAAACATACTTGCATAAATGTAATAAATGACAAACCTGCACATATAGAGACTGATAGCGAATGTACCAGATCATCTATTTAATGCATTTTTTTGCATTTTTGTAATTACATTTAATATTATACATACATATTATATATTATAACACATATTATAAACATTTGATATTATACTCATTGTAGGGTCGAAAAATTATAAAAAATATTATTTAAAAAAAATAGAGTTTAAACTTAATCTATAGTGATTAATCTATAATCTATAGTGACTCTATAACAGAGTCAATAGTATATTTTAAAATGTTTAATTTATTATTAATTAGTATGCATTATTTATTTAAAACCGAAACCACAGAGCATGGTATTATAATATAATATAATAATATAAAGTTGGCTGAATATTGAAGAATATTTACGAACAATAGCAAAGTCCTAGCCTACATTATTTTACAGTGCAAATTATTATTTTTTATTAGAAAATTACAACTCTATGCAATATTATGTTTATAAGATGAGTAAAAAAAAAAGTGTTTTTTTTTTCATTACAAATTCAATAATGTGTGCAATCCCAGATTTGTTGACTAGATCGTGGCCACATCTAAGATGGTTACACTTATGTTAAGCGCTTCAAAGCTGTGTGTCTTTAACATTAAGCTCTTTATCTTGAGACGTGCTTACTCTGATCAGACGCTATCTTCTCACTGACTGCTTCATGTGTTTTTTTTTAGACTGATCTTATAGCTAATTCATGATGCGAGAAAGTGATATTTAGGGAAAGGAGGTGTTGTAATTACACTCCAGCCACATTAGCTAAACTCCTTCTCCCTCTCGCTTTCGTGAAGCCTCGAAAGAAGATCTGGCTTTCAGACGCACACTTTGACTGTGCTTACAATCACAGAAACAGAGCTGTGCTTTCAAGCTTTAGAAATATTGCTGGTAAAAAAAAATTACATGAAAGTAAAAAGAAGAGTGAGAGATTATTTTTTACATTTTATTTTAGCAAGTACAAATTTTCCATGTATTCATAACAGCTGCTGCATTTTAATTCTAAAAAATCATCATATTGTAATTGCGACTTGCAAATGTATTTCTTGTAATTGTGACTTTATATCTCACAATCTAACTATTTCTTGCAATTGCAACGTTTTAACTCCAAAATTGCGACTTTATTTCTCGTAACTGCGACCGTATATCTCACAGTGGAAGTATTTTATTTTATTTATTTTTACAATTGCGACTATATCTCACAATGTAACTTTATTTCAAGTCTAATTTCATTTCTCATAATTGCGACTTTATACCTCACAACTGCACAATTTTTCATCATTATGACTATACCTCATATTACAACTATTTCTTGCAATTGTGATTTTGTTGTTCATAGATGTGACTCCATATCTCACAATACAACTTATGTGACTCTTACTCATAACTGTCATTTCGTTTCTTGTTTATTGTGACTGTATATCTTACAATTGCAACTTTTTCTCATAATAGTGAATTAATTCTCAATATAAAATTAATATCTCACAATATAACTAGTAATGTCTCCATATTTTGTATTTTGCAACTTTATCATAACTGTGACTTTATATAATTATGACTTAATATCTCACAACAACATCACATTTACAACTAGCAATGTGACTATTTCTCATAACATGTTATGATCTCTGTATGTCACACTGTAACTACTTCTTGCAATTGTGACTTTGTCATTCATAATTTTGACTCGAATATCTCACAGTGTCTCTCAAACAAACAAATACAACTATCATTGCTATTATTAATTATTGTACTAATGTTAAACTTTATACTCACAAAATCAGCTACGACTTGAACTCACAATAACCTACACATTCGGTTAAGGCAGTAAAGGGGAGACTTTTGAATCATGTGACCACCTATAATAATAATAATAATAGTTTACTGAATGATTTTCTGAGTGTATTTAGAAGACTCATCTGATCTGGGACTTCTCTAGTTCTCTGTAGAGGCAGACAGTGTTTACCGCGGCCTTGCCTGTAACGTGAACGCCAAACTGACCTGATGTCTAGCTGATAAATAAGTCAAGATGGGAACTCTCAGGTTGCCTGTCAGGCTGTTTGAGGAGAGGCCCCTGTGCATGGACGTCACCTCATGTGCCAATCTAACCAGACTGAAGAATAATAACCATAGCATGCTACTGTATATGCTAAACTGCATACGCTACATGTAAACAACACACCTCTTTTGAGTTTTATTTTCTATATTAATACTGCATTTCTAATATAAATATACCCAACCAGCATTTAAATTCAGTGCGAATTGTAGTTAAATAATGTAAAACGGTGTGTGACAGGGAGAGTGAGAGTATATGTGTGCATCACTGTCAGTAACTTGACTTAACGTCTACGACAAGTCTAACTCAAGGTCACGGTACGGAGATAAAATTTCCATTCGAACACAGAGAACCGGTGCAAAGTATCATGCATTGCAGCACTCCATCTGCTTTAATAATGGAGTAATGAAAAAAAAAAAAAGTTGCATGCAATGCAGGTCCATTATGTTCAAAAGTGAATCCACAACCTATACGCTGCAAACTAAAACCATTGTTTGTCTGCGTAATGTTTCATCACAATACAGTAACTTCCTTATCAAACCGTCCCATTCATCTGGTTTCTTTTTGCTATGTACTTGATATGTTTTTGCAATCCAGTCAATTCCTAATAGGTAAAATTAAGCCTGTCCTACATTTTATTTTTATTATATCATGTTGCATTTAGAAATGCATTATCTTGTGGAAGCAACATGGGCTGTAAACTGATTTTAACCGTTTTAATGCAATATATCAGTCAACTTAAAAAAACGTGAATTTTGTGTTGCATTCAGATTTCAGTTAAAGCTACAATTAAAAAATCATATTTTATAAGCTATACACATTCAAACATATGTCTCCAGATAAATTTTGTACATTTATTTGCTATTAGACTAGTTTTGATTGAATTAATATTACATTTACATGTGTTCATTTAGCAGACACCTTTATCCAAAGCAACTTACAAATGAGAAATGCATTACATTTAATGTTACACTGGTCAATTAAACTGGTCAGTTAGTGTGTGTAAGTGCTGCTGAAGTGGAGATTTCTGACTCCAATCCAAAAATAAACAAATAAATACAAAAAATATCTTTGAAAATATGTACTGTTCCACTTCCTGCCAATATCCAGCAACTTCACACAGCCATTGAAGAGGAGTGGACCAACATTCCACAGGCCACAATCAACAACCTGATCAACTCTATGCGACCCCCCCGGACCCCCCAATACAGTAAAACTGCACATTTTAGAGTGGCCTTTTATTGTGGCCAGCCTAAGGCACACCTGTACAATAATCATGCTGTCTAATCAGCATCTTGATATGCCACACCTGTGAGGTGGATGGATTATCTCGGCAAAGGAGAAGTGCTCACTAACACAGATTCAGACAGATTTGTGAACAATATTTGAGAGAAATAGGCCTTTTGTGTACATAGAAAAAGTCTTCGATCTTTCAGTTCAGCTCATGAAAAATGGGGGCAAAAACAAAAGTGTTGCGTTTATAATTTTGTTCAGTGTTGATAAAGTGGCATAAAATAACACTTGTTTAAAACTAGTCAGAAGACGTTATAGAGGCAAAATAGACTAAAATCTCAAAACTGACCAATGCATGAAAAGACCTGCAATGTCTTGTCTTTACTTGGTTACATAAATGCTTCAGTTGCAAAGATCACTTTAGTTAAAACTTAATGGAAAAGTTCAGCCAAAAATAAAAATTCTGTCATCATTTACTGACCCTGCATGAGTTTTTTTCTTTTGTTGAACACAAAAGAAGATATTTTGAAGAATGCTGGTAACCAAATACTTGACGGTAGCCATTGACATCTACAGTATGGAAAAAATATACTATGGAAGTCAATGGCTACCGTCAAGTGTTTGGTTCCCAGCATTCTTCAAAATATCTTTTTTTTTTTTTAACAGAAGAAAGAAACTCTTACAGGTTTGGAACAACATGAGGGTGAGTAAATGATGACAGAATGTTCATTTTTGGGTGATTAATGGCATCCTCCCATGAGGAACGACATGTACTGTAATTCACTTTACTTGAGCCAAGTGTGATCGGTTTGCATTCTTTTTTTCCTCGAACACAGGCGGTGTTCAGAGATGTCTGGGGTTTAGAGATGTTTGTGTCACTTCCATTCAGATTGAGCGTGTAATCGGGAGTACACATCCCTGCCTGGTTATTAAGCGTATGTAAACCAATCCGCCTTCCCGCTCAACAGAACGGGTGTGTCGGGGTCACAAATCGAGTAATTAATTTCCATGCATCTCATTGCCAGAATTGCTTACTGATCCAGGGAGCAAGATCAGAGATGTCACTGGGTAAATTGAGTCAGAGGCCCTGGCCTTACATCAGACACTCGCCCAATTTCCACCACACTCTCCCTGACAATGTGAGAAGTGGCGAGGGGAAGGGGTCCCGCGCCATGATGGACAGGGGGAATTGGCCCAATAAATTGCACCCTGTAAAAGCTGTGTCTTCTTCATTAAAACACAGTGAATCTCCATTGCTATTCATTAACATGCTGCCGGACTAGACAAGATGTTTAATCTAGCGAGGGCCCAAACGGCCCGGGACGCCACGAGCGCCCTCTGAAAAAGAGATTCTTATTTATTAACGGGAGGTGACAGGTACTGAATAAGTTGTTGTTGTTCCCATTTCGGGCCCACGCTGCTCTTCTCCGGCACAAAATTGCAGGGTTTGCTTATGAAGGGCTCTAATTTGGGAGAAGGTGTCTGTGTAAAGCAGAGCTGACAGCGCTGTGTTGGTTCAAGTTAGCTGTCCGTAAACATTAGCACGTACACAACTTTTTTAAAAAAACAAGCGTTTTCGTCCAAAGATGGACTGGAAATGTACCTTCACTGTAAAAAGTGCATATAAGATATTGGTTGTCATATTAAATATTATTTTTGTGTTACAACAGGAAACAGTGTTGGCAAAAAAAATAGTGAATCCATAGAATGAATATGAAGTTATTTGTAGAAATACAGATTTAGACACGTATAACAATTTGTCAACAAAAAAGTATAGTGCTTATTTAAAAAAAATTAAAAAAACTATTTTAATCAAATATTTTAATAATATTGTTTAAAGTTTTCAAGTTACAATTTTTAGACATACAACATTTTCATAACTGATAGATACCACACAACCAGATATTCTGTAAAAATAATATTTTGTCTTAGGCATTAGCACAGGAAGCACATTTTACACTGTTGACCAAAAAAAAAAAAATTCATATTTAGCTATTTATATAAACATGTCAAAAAAAAGTATTGTACTTATTTAAAAACATATATATATTTTAATATGATTAAATGTGATCAATACCATACATATATTTAAGCAATTATTTATTTGTAGTGAAAAGTAATTATGTAATATGTTTTCCAGTTACTCTTTTTTGCGATACAAAATTTTCATAAAAGAGCGATACCACACAACCAGATACTGTGCAATACTTTTGTCTTACACATTGCCACAATAAGCTCATTTTTAATGTGTGTGTGTGTGTGTGTATATATATATATATATACACACACATACATACATAAAACATTTTCAGATATACAGTTTTAGTCATTTATAACTTTTAACTGATTTAATAATTGATTAACTTTTAATTTATTTGTCAACAGAAAGCATAAGAATGTAAAAAAATATATTTTTAAATATCTTTTTATTATGCTTAAACATTATCAGCAAATATTTATATGTAGTTTATTTATAATTTTTTTAAACATTTTCATAACGTACCACACTA
This sequence comes from Sinocyclocheilus grahami, assembly GCF_001515645.1. Classification (NCBI taxonomy): domain Eukaryota; kingdom Metazoa; phylum Chordata; class Actinopteri; order Cypriniformes; family Cyprinidae; genus Sinocyclocheilus; species Sinocyclocheilus grahami. The sequence continues at coordinate 399,303 of NW_015505531.1, forward strand.
CCAGATATTTTGCAATAATATTTTTGTCTTAAGCGTTAACAGAGGAAGCACTTTTTACAGTGTTAGCAAAAAAGTTTCTGCACCGTCAATATTAAATTCTTTTCAAAGATACAGATTTACCTATTCTATTTGTCAACAGAAAATATTATAAGTGCCTATTTTAATTTAAAAAGTCTCTTTAATACATTTTTAATATGCATGAATGACATCATTACATATATTTAAACAATGATTTAATATTAATAAAAATATTTAATAATTGGCAGGTACCACGCAGCCCGACATTTTGCACAAAATATATAACAACAAAAAAAATGCTGTCATTTATCATATAGTTCACATAATGATAGATCTGTTCTCTATTAAAACGTACAGCTAAAATGTAGCAAATGTTACATGTACATCTAATTAAATAGCAAGTACCTCAATTTATCAGTGATATGAATATACCCAGAGGATATAAAGCTTGTAATGCAGCATGAACGAGTGAAATGAACACGTTTAGAAGCTCTCCTGCTTGACACAGTGACATACGCCTCCAAAAACAAGAGCTGGAAATGTCACAAGTACAAAACAGAGACATGAAATGAAATGGGGGGGGAGGGTGGGTTGAAAGAAAAGTGGCAAGAAGAAAAAACATATCAAGAACAATTTGTGAAGCATTAATGCCCATGCGGCCTGTTTTAATATCATTTGCATAATGAAAGCCCAGCGCCAGTAATAGCTTTGCTTTCTCTTATTATCATAATTTCACCCTGGGCAGAGAAGACTGCCACCACGTCTCCTCATTACCTCGGACAAACTAAGAGACAAAGTCACGCTCAACTCAAACTCACGGCTGCACCATCACAGAGAACAAAGCTGACGCCCTTAACAAGTCACCTTCATTTAAAAATGTCATTTCATGTAGAAGAATTTGGAATTTTGACGTAAAAAAGGCCAAATTACACAGTCATGTCATATGCAGGTACAGTATGTCCAAAAGTTTGAAATTCATTTTTTCCTATTGCTTTGCGAGTGGGTCAACGAGTGACCCCAAAATGAACGTTTGCTACGGAGACCATGTCTGAATGTTTATTATATTTCTTATTATATTGAAATAGTTCAATACGCCCTAATGTTAATAACTCATTTCAACAATAAGAAGAAACATTTTTAAATAAAGCTCATTAAATGTGTGACACAGGGACTTCCGGGAACATCTTTTTATTGTAAATTAAAAGGTGACTCATACATTGATTTGAACAATATTTGAATGTAAACCATGTCGTGATTTTTTTTTTTTTTTTTAAGTAAATCAAATACCTTTTAAAGTTCTTTCACATTAAAATGTATAGTTTATATTATATTGATATATTTTTTATTATTTCTTATGTAAAATATAGTATATATTTCATATTTTCACAATATTTGATATACCAGTTGAGTGAAGGCCACTGCATTATTACAAAATATCCAACCACTTGCCATTCATTTTGAATACAGAGAGACTTTTTTCACACTTTTCACAAAAAGGAAGTTTGTTAGGCTTTGTAAATGACTTTTTATTAATTTTATAGTGTATTATTATTTAAACTATAATAAGTATACTGCTCAAAATGGATTGTCTGATTGTCAAATGTTTCTGGATTCTATTAAAAAAAAATTGGTGCCATAGAAGAACCTTTTTGTCTAAATGGTTCCATAAAGAACCTTTAACATCTGAAGAACCTTTCTGTTTCACAAAAGGTTCTTTGGGGCGAAAGAAGGTTCTTCAGATTATAAAAAGATAAGAAAGAGATGGTTCTTTAAAGAACCTTTGACTGAATGCTTCTTTGTGGAACCAAAAATGGTTCTTCTATGGCATCGCTTGAAGAAGCACCTTTATTTTTAAGAGTGTACTAGAAAATCAACAAACAGTGATAATTGCACAGCTTGCTTCTTTGTGGAACCAAAAATGGTTCTTCTATGGCATCGCTTGAAGAAGCTTTTGAAGCACCTTTATTTTTAAGAGTGTACTAGAAAATCAACAAACAGTGATAATTGCACAGCGCACAATCAACAGCTATATTAAAACAGTCGACACCAGCTGTTATATTGCTCTATAATCTTTGTTTCATATGCACAGGGCGTCTTATGAGAAAAAAAAATGACCTGACAAAATAAGAAATATTTGAACCACTGTAAAAATTACTTTTTAAGGTTGTAAATATAGATTATTGGGGTATGTTTTACAAGACTATAGTTTTCTCTACTTAATTTGAACGTTTAATTCATTGCATTACTTGCCATTTCTTTGTTATAGTGTGTGAAATTTACTAGCAATTTCTGAATGAAAAATGTTTCAGGGTAGAAAAATGTAAAAAAAAATACTTTTAAAGACATTAGAATGTTCAGTAAGACAACCTAAAGATCTATCTACCCCACTAGTACATCTATTAATATAAAGACATTTATTTGTTTTTAAATGCTCAAAATCTCATGTAAATAATTTAAACACAAAGCAAGACACTTAAAAATGAGAGCTGGATTCACTTACTGTCTGTCCCTAGTGTCTGAAGCTAAATGCACAGAAACCCGCTGGGGCCTTCCTACACACCCCATCACCGTCCCTGATCTGATGCTGACGCCCGTCATACTGCAAACTCTGCCCAGCTTTATGGACAGGAAGAATCAGTACAAACACTTCGCTGATTCTGAGAAGTCAAGAGCACAAAGAGCGAACGCTACAGCCGAAACATGAGACAGACCATTACTTGTGGATTTTGAAATGGAAACTGTGTGGGAACCCTTTCAAAATTCCATACTTTGCCAGACACAAATTTACAAACCTCTCTACTGTAAATGAGTTCATAAAGTATTATTTTTAGCTTTATATTTGGTATATAGTAGTCACCTGTAAATATTTTGATTTTCTCAGGGGGTTTTTTTTCCCCCATCAACACAAAAAGTAAAATTAAAGAAGTAAAAATACAGACTTTTGCATGCATTCAAGGAACGTTTTTGTGCTTTTGAGAAAGCATTCACATGCACACTGGAATTTTTAGCATGCCTAAACATTACAATTTCTAGTTTTATATATATATATAATTGTACCATCATAATAATACAGGTTGTAAAATAAAAGACCACATGATGAATAAAAGTTAATCGAAATTGGACTTTCAAGATCAGTAGCAAATAAACCTGAATAGACAGAGAACAGTGTTTTCACAACACAAAACAATGACGATGCAATAAACAAATATTTACATTATAATATTAAAATAGTTATATAAACACTAATGTTCATAACTGGTAACAAGAAACATTTTAAATAAAGATCAATAAGGAACATCTTTGTATTGTATAGTAAATTATACAGTGACTCATACATTATATTTAACAAAATATACTTATCTATAAAGTATATAAATATATTTTTATATCAGCCCCCCCCAAAAAAAAACAGATGACAGACCAAAAATCATACAGCATTTTAAAAATCAAAAGACAGAGACCAAGTGTGTGGAGGAAAACGTGAAAGATAGAGCGAACATAAAAACATGAAGATGAAAAAGAAGAGACAGGTGATTGTTAAAACTAATCCAGTGTTAAATAGACTGTATCAATGAATCTAATCTAACACCTGAGGCTGCTGAGTGTCGTGGGCCATATCTGATTTAACAACAGAAGAAAGACTGCCTTATAACACATTTGCTCATTAAAATCAAGTCTATAAGATGATGCTAATCATTGCACCAGACTCCAGACATTGTTTCAGAAAAACAATATTAAGGTCTAAAGATCTCTTTACCAGCTCATATAATAATTTTGCCATTGTAGAAGGATCACTAGAAATCAAATTAATGTGGCATTTCGTCCCTGGATCACATTGATTCCCAACTAAAATGAACTATCAGCAAACATGGCTCTATAAAAGCAGGATCATGTTTTGTGCCGGCGGGACGCGGAGGATACCTTGCGCTGATGTAATTCATCGTAACCGGACTGGTCCCACATCTATGAAGTCATAAAGCCCTGATCTAGGCAATAGAGTGGAGGGCCGGGCCGGGCAGAGTGGGATAGGGTGGGCACCCAAAGCCAACGGTATTGACAAAGGCATGCATTTGCTAAAATGATGATGAATATTTTATGTGGACAAGGGTTTCAGAGCTCCTCGAGCGGATGTAAATAAGTCAAGAGCATATGATATTTACCCCAGGATGAAACATTGATGAGAGCTCTGGCTATTTAAGAGGGCTAAACATGACATGGTGTTTACACTAGGGTCAGACAGTAGGGTCAGCCAAAGGCGTATATGCTTCCAGCTTTAAAGAGACGGATAACGTTACAGGGCAAAAAGGCACGCATTGCCCCAGAAGTGGTGACAGCCGTCAGGCTAATATACCTTTTTAGAGGCTTGTAAGACTTCATGTGTCACAGCGCATTATAGTGTTGCATGCAATTGTTTCTTGTCCTTTCTTTATTTAAAGAAATAGTTCACACAAAAATTTGATTTCGGTCATCATTTACTCACAATCGTGTTGCTCCAAACCTGTGAGTTTTGCTTTCTTCTGTGGAACACTAATGAAAATATTTTAAAGAATCATTCTTCTTCAAACTGTTTTTGTCCAATATTTTGTCGGGTCCTATTGACTTTCATTGTAAGGACAAAAAAAACGAACAAAAAAAGGTCTTCTTTTGTGTTCCACAGAAGAAAGAAAGCCAGGTTTGGAACAACATGAGGGTGAGTAAATGATGACAGAATATTAATTTTCTAAATAAACTATCACTTTAAAGGGATAGTTCACCCAAAAATAATGTTGGTTACCAAACAGTCGCTGGTAGCTATAAACTTTCATTGTATGGAAAAAAAAATATTGTGAAAGTCAATGGTTACCGGCAACTATTTGGTTACCAGCATTCTTCAAAATGTCTTATTTTGTGTTCAACAGAAAGTGTTTTTGGGTGAACTATCCCTTCAAATTGGGAAAAAAGGGCATTCCTTACCAGAAAGAATTGAGATTTGAGATAACAAACATAAGCACAACTGCATTTTTACATTTCCATAAGAAAAGTCACCTCCACAATGTTATCGGTGGTTGCCAGAGTGTTGTTATACCATTGCAATGTTTTTCTGAGTGGTCGTTTATTGTGTTGCTGCTGTAAGATGTTCTTGGTGATTCCTTACTGGTCCGAGTCAAAAGAGCGTCTTGTCTCTGGATATAACTCATAATTACACTTATGCAGTCATAATTAGAGCTTTATGTTTTTCATAATATTCACAAAGCTCATTCATTAATGGCAGTTTAATCACTGGCTCTTCCCTCTTAGACACTAATGCATTGCTATCAGTAGATTTAATGATGTTATATGAGAAGTTCAGTTCATTCTGTTCTCAGTCAATAGATTGACGCAGTGGTTCTCAACCCTATTTCTGGAGCCCCACCAGTACTGCACATTTTGAACATTTTCTTTGTCTGACACACCTATTTCAGGTTCAGGCTTTGAGTCTGTACTAATGAGATGACCTGAATAAGGTGTGTTTGATTAGGGAGACCACTGGACTAACATATAAATCAAACCACAATGTGAAAGGAGGACATGCCAAAATAAATATTTTTACAATCCCTGTGTCTGTTCTTCACTTGCTTTACACCAAAGAATGCTCTTGCTGTATAATTCTCTTGTGATGGTGTGACATTCTTATCGAGGTCATACGATCTTATCATGGCAAGACACTCTTGTCTTGGCTAAACACTCATCGTGGCACAATGTTCCTGCCGTGGCCAAACATTCCTACTCTGGCATAACGTTATGGAAAAACGTTCCTGTCATTTCAAAATATTCTTGCCATGTCAAGCCATGGTGAGCCGCTCTTGTCATGGTGTGACATTTTTGGTGTACCGTATCTTAATGTTTTTTTTCCATTGTGAAAAGCTCTTGTTGTGGCCATGCCCTCTTTCTGTTCCAAGACTCTCTTGTCGATGGATGATGTACTTGTAGTTGGTTGACATTCCTGTCAAAAGAAAATGCCATGTCATAACGCTCTTGCCATGGCTTGACGATCTTCCCATGATGCGGTGACATTCTTTCTGTGGCATTGTATTTTTGAACTTGCTACAGTCATTCCCTCTTTATGTGGCAAGACTCTCTTGTAGTTGCATGACATTCTTGTCACAAGTAAACCCTCGTGTGGTATGATATTCTTGCCATGTCATGACGCTCCTACCATGGCTTGACCTTTTGCCATGATGTGCCACTCTTATCATGGTGTGACATTCTTGGCATGGCATAGCGTTTTTCCATTGAGAAAAGTTCTCACTGTGGCTGTACACTCTTTCAGTGGCAAGACACTCTTGTTGATACTTGTAGTTGAATAACATTCTTGTCACAGGAAAATGCTCTTGTAGTGGCATTACGTTTTCACCATGGCTTGACCTTCTTGTCATGATGTGATGCTCATGTCATGGTGTGACATTCACGCCGTGGCGTAGTGTTTTTGCCTAGACTCTCATGTCAATGGATGACATACTTTAGTTGCATAACATTCTTGTCACAGAGAAACAATTACTGTGGCATGATGTTCCTGTTATGGCAAAATGTTCTTTCCGTGTCATGGCGTTCTTGCCATGTGATGCTCGTGTCGTGAAGTTCTTGCTTTGGCGTAGTGTTTTTGTCCATGCAAAAAGCTCTTGCTGTGGCCGTGTACTCTTTCTGTGGCAAGACTCTCTTGTGAAATTATGACTTACTTGTAGTTGCATGACAGTCTTGTCATGACACTTTCGGCATGGCTTGACCTTCTTGCCGTGACATGGTGCTCTTTTCGTGGTGTGAAATTTCTCCTGGTGTGAGCTTAGCTCCATCCTTAATCAAACACACCTGAACTAGCTAACTGAGGTGTTCAGGATTAATGGAAAATAACAGGCAGGTGTGTTGGAACAGGGCTGAAAGTCTGCAGGCAGTTAGGCATCCAGCAGCAGGGTTGGCTACCCCTGGCATAGCGTTTTTGCCATTGCGAAAAGTTCCTTCCTTGGCCATGTGCTGTCTTCATGGCATTACATTCCTGCCATACCTAAAAACTCCTGCTGTGGCAAAACACATTTCCAAATTTACAGAATGACACCGTACACAATGCCAATGTGAGGGCATCTCTGACAGAAAGTGGAGTTGTAAGAGTGATCAACTGTTTCCTCACAGTGACGATGATATTCTTGCAAGATGCATTCAGCTGTTAGACTACATCTGTCCTGTTGTTTAACTGCAATCCCTCAGCCCATGTTTATTCAGGATACTTAAGTCAGAGAGAGCTTTTTAATGTAATGTGAACGGAGAAGCGTAAATACTTTGGCAGTGGTCAGAACTGCTGCATTATGTATTTTGCGGGAACTAAACAAGAGGCGCTGCGGTCAAGCCACAGAATAGCCCGAGCACTTCACTCTGATCTGATGCATTATCTATTCACCACAGTGTTCTGTGCAAACTCCCTGTTTGTGTGCATTAGGTCTTCAGTAGCCACAGTTATATGATATTAGATGAAGTGGGTGCCGTAGAGCATGTGGCGTGTGTGTGTATCTCACGCACATACAGAATATCGCCCCACTCCAACAAGTCAAACTAAAGACAAAAGAAAAAGAAAGGACTCATGTAAAAAACGATAGAGTGGAGACGTCAGACTTGATCAAAAGATGACTGATCATATTGAGTGCCGCCCATCCTTCACAAGCCCATTGTTTGATGACAGAACTGTGAGCTGCCCCTGTGCATCCATTTCCCACAAACCCCTTTCAATCCCCCTTCCCACCCTCCTCCTTTTCTTCCCCGGGGCAGGAGCATCAATAACGCACACTCCCAGCCGGTCGAGGGTAGAGACCAGGGCCGCCGTGAACCCTCGAGGCATCTACCACGTGCCCCCAACATTACAGCATGGCCATCCGTCATCACCCCGACCCCGCCTGGGGTCAACGCCACCCTCTGACCAGCCAGAGGATGGGACCATACAGGGGTCTGGCTGCTGGTTCATATCACTCATATATCATGAGATATGTGAGATTTGTTGAACTCAGTATGTGCATATGATGCATGTCAGATATGGTGCAAATGACATGTTGGTAAAACAGCTGAGCTATGAATAGCCATAGCCAAAAATTTGTCAGGATGACAGAGCCAGAGAGGATGTTGATTCACTTGCAACATCGCCAATAAATCCATATGAAAGGAAACTAAATGCAAAGGAACATTAATGCCTTTTACCTTATGCCATAGTTCTTCATTACGATCTGGGTGTCGATGTCAGGCTTGACGAGCTCGCTGAGTGCTGTACTGCTAATTGAACATAATGACCTCTGGTTGCTTGCCAAATGCTGCCAACTCCTGGTGGAAAAAAAACAGGTCTCCCCCTACTTCAGTTCAGAGGACGGACTTTCGAGTTCTCAGGATGCACAGCCTGGGATCGAACCACATCATAAGCTAGTTTAGACCTCATAAAGAAAGGTATTTGCATGTAAAGCTGCAGAATATCCTGCACTTTCAGTAACACTGTGATATGTAGAAGGTGAAATCTTCCTCTACAAGAGAGTCCAGGGTAATCAATACATTTCTAGTTTATTTGTTTACGGTGTCCCACAATTACCCAACCAGTCCTCTGCTAATTTTAATCAAGATCACTATCACTGATGTTCAGCTTAACAAAATGAGACTGCTCACTTATTTTGCACACACAATTGTTTATTTGTGCACTAAAGAACGCCATTTTATCCTAGGCTTACCACATGCAAACATAACACCCAGTGCACTGTCAAGAATGTTTGCAATTAACAAGAACATGTTGTCTTAAATGAAAGTGTTTTAGGCTTTGATGAACTTGAACAAAAGCCCTTGATAGTGATTCTATTAGCGTGCATTACTGCTGTCTTCTCTAAGAAAATTAACTTGGCCACAGTCAGTACGTATATTGTCAAGTGCATTTTCTTTATTATGAAAAAAAGGACAGAACGAAATGGATTAGCAGAACACAGAAGAGTACACTCTAGATAAAAGTGCAAGGGCCAGCGCTATGTCGCCCAGTACAGAGCTATTGTTCAAAACGGATAATAAGCTATCCGTACAAAAGGGCCATTTCCAAAGACGCTGTAGAGCGGGTGTACGGCTGACAGCAGCCCCTGCCTCTAACTACTCCGAGTGTAATGGGAGGCTCCTTCAACACCTGAGACCATCGCACATTTTCAAGGCCACCATTCCTGCCACCAAACCTCTCGCCACACTCACTTTTCTTTCATCTTTGACAAAGCCCTACCTTTGCCTCCTTTTCGCTATTTGGTGAGGAGACATCTCGTCTGCAAACCGACAGAGAGAGGAGAACACAGAATTAAACAAACAAACACAAATCTCCATGAAGCAATGCTTAATAGAGTCGCACATGGCTCCCTTTTCATCTTCTCAATAGCTGTTCAGGTAGGATCAACACTCGAGAGCAAGTCCTCTCCCGCCTCCTCTCTCAGGGGCCTTGTATCAGTCGCCACTTCACAAGGGAACTTTCTTTCTTGTTCTGACACACTTTTTAATTAGATTGTCCACTGCGCGATCATTTCCACCAGCCCTAGCGAGGTTATGAGCCTGAGCTGCGCTCTATGTGAAGGTTCTACATAAAAATGTGCGTGATGAATAGCACTACTAAACAACTGGCAATTCAAAGGAGTAGCCAATAATGAAACTTCTGTTTACACACCCACGTGTTGATCGAAACCTCTGACTTTCTACAGTGGAACACAGAATTTTGAATAATGTACTTTCTTACAACAAATTGCTTGTCATGTTCCTCATTTGTTCGTTTTTTTTGGATAAAAAAATAATAATTTGCTAAATAAATTTTTTTTTCATTTACATACACAATTTAATGATTAAAATGCCATGTGGTTTAAAAAGTAATAACATTTTCTTTACACCTTATGTATTTCAATGCAAAAGGTATTTTTTAAATAAATTATTAACGCATGAATATTTTTGGAGAATTGCACCAAAAGACAAATTACAACCTGAACTTGCCTTGTCATAAAAATTATTTGATATATTAAAAGATTTCTAGACCTTGACACTTTCATGAAGGTCTGCAGCGGTTCTCTCTCTCTATAATATAATTTCCTGTTGTTTTTTCCCTTAATGTTTATGCACAACAGTTTAATATTTCTTATATTAATATGCAGTGAAACAGTTTTGTTCAAAAAAAAAAAAAAAGTTCAAGAAATAATAATAAATGATATATTATGCCAAAACAGCCTAATAAGATTTTTCACAGAAGTGTGCATTGAAGTCATATGTATTTCATTTTATATGTATTTTTTTGTAAGTAAAAGGGACAAAAAATTTTTTAATTAAATTTCACTGTTCTTCACACGTACATGTAAGGCTTCAGAAGACTGTGATTATTGCCGAAAACTTCTCAATGTCCATGTTACTCATCGACTAAATGGCACTTTGACAAAACTGACCTTGAAATATCCAAAGGAAATCAATTTGAAGTCAATGCCGGAGCAAAAACAGGCCTAAAGATTCAGTCAAGCTGACTTTTCGCCTAAGTCATGCATGGATTTTGGAGGGAGGAGGTGCCTCTGTATATTTAAGGATTAGCAACTCCCCCTTCCCTTAACTGAGCTCCTTAGTTATTAATTTTACTGTTAAATACACAAAGAAAAGCACTTTTATGCAACTCTCATTAATACGCCTCTCTCCTCCATATAGCCCAGCTAGGTGAGAACCGTCGCTGTGGCTAATTATTACCTTCATATGCAAATGCCGTTAGTCATGCTTAAAGTGCACTTTTTCTTATTTAATTAATTAAAACAATCATCTATGAACTTTAAATTAGTCTGGTGTAAAATAATCTCTTTCTATCATTTAATAATTAGCAGGCAGTAAAGCAGCTGTATTAATTGCATTTAGGTTTCCGCCCCAGGAGACGCATGAGAGGAACGGATCTCTGCTTCCTGAAATAGCGAATTCCCATGAACTGAGGCGCTAGGAAGGAAAAGAGTGAGAGAGAGGATGAAAAAGAAAGCGAGAAAAGAAAGAGAAAAAACTCTCCCTTAACTGAGCTCCTTAGTTATTAATTTTACTGTTAAATACACAAAGAAAAGCACTTTTATGCAACTCTCATTAATACGCCTCTCTCCTCCATATAGCCCAGCTAGGTGAGAACCGTCGCTGTGGCTAATTATTACCTTCATATGCAAATGCCGTTAGTCATGCTTAAAGTGCACTTTTTCTTATTTAATTAATTAAAACAATCTATGAACTTTAAATTAGTCTGGTGTAAAATAATCTCTTTCTATCATTTAATAATTAGCAGGCAGTAAAGCAGCTGTATTAATTGCATTTAGGTTTCCGCCCCAGGAGACGCATGAGAGGAACGGATCTCTGCTTCCTGAAATAGCGAATTCCCATGAACTGAGGAGCTAGGAAGGAAAAGAGTGAGAGAGAGGATGAAAAAGAAAGCGAGAAAAGAAAGAGAAAAAACTATTTTCTGCATTCTTTCTTTAAATTGCCCCTGGGAATCAGAGACAACCCTTAATTAGCCTAGCGCCGTGGTAAAATTGATTGAAATGCAGCACATCAATTATTAAGCGTAACAGTTTTTTTATAACTCTCCCCTGCTTCTCTTTGGGTGGGAGTGGGGTGCGGTAAATCGCTTGGGTGTTACCTCTGAAAACAGATTGCAAATGAGAGGACGACGTTTGTTCAGATCTTCACAACCCCTCAGTATCTCTTACATGCAGCTCCGTGCATCGAAGCGAAATATCACCGATACTCCTCATGGTTCTTGTCTTCTTTGTTCTGCTGCGATGTTTACATAGTATGTTAGGAAACTATGACGCATACTTTTTAACGCAGATATTCATGCACAGAAAGAACTGAGGGATTCAACAAGGCTATGTATTAGGCCCTTTTCAAAACTGCTCCAGCTTCTTTTTAGCACTTGCAAAGTGTTATTCGAATCATCTATGTCACCTTTGAAAAAGGTTGGCGTGTCAAAAACATCCTCATCCAAGACTCCAGTTGCTTATATGCAGCTTGACCCCTAAGGTCAAACCATCAATGTCAGTTAAATAACCTCCCTCCTATCTGGAGTGTCACCATTTTCAGGTCAAAACCAGGTCAGTAATTCATAATCTCTTTGTAACATTAACGTGGGATTATTTGTCTCCACTCAAAGCCACCTAAACAGCAAAGTATTTGGGTAATAAGCAGCTGGTACTTCAAATGACTTCTGTGATTACCAAAATAGAGCTGTTAGTTAAAGCCATCTCACTGGCAAATAAAAGTGTTCATTACTGAAACCGTATTAATCGGTTAAAACCGCAATAATCTGTATAATTGCTTTAATTACCCTGCCAATAAAGAGCAACACAAATTCACAGCTAATGTTTTGGCTGCTGGCCCACCAAATGATTTTCTTTATAACTGCTGCCAGCTGCTGGTAACAATGTGCATAACAGAGTTCAGTGAACAAGAGGTATGTTGATTTTGAGGGTAGGTGATTTCCAATAATTAAAATGATGCTAAAAATACGTCTTTTTAGATTTATTTCCATGTTCCAACAAACATCTGCCACCAAATATGACCTCTTGAAAAGAATGAAACCAGAATTGCCAGTTGGACAAGATGTTTCCATAAAATTACACCATAACTTCTTTTAAGTAAAGTTGGTCATGACAGAATTGCTGTTTCTGGGATGAACTGTCCCATTTACTATTGTCTTCTGAGGTCTCTTGGGGGTCACTGGCTGAAAGACTACATGACCCCTCTGATGTCCTGTATATCCTGGTCATTGTCGGTGCTTACCATGGAAGGAAAAACTCATTTGAGCCTAATTAATTCTTTGCAGGGCCCTTGTGCTCCAGTTACTGCTGCAGACCTTTGCCAAAGTACCAGGAAAAAGACTTCAGAAGACATCCAACACTTCACACTGGACAAGTCAGAGGGCAGTGCATAAAATAATCTGCAGAGCCCTTTGTAAAGGAGTCCGGGTCAAGTATAGGTTAGGATGATGTTTTAATTAGTTGGCCATAACTTATACATGATTGCTCTTTCCCTATGGCCAAAATTCAACAATGGAGCTACTCTTGAATGATCCCAGAAGAATAACAAGACGGTGGAGGCATTGTGAGGATCAGTAAGGTATAATATGTAAAGCAATCTCACAGTTAACCAATCATGTGAATGAAGAGACTCAAGACTGCGAGCTCAGAATGGAAAACAATATCATACTTACATTATGGATAGTCGGACATAACAGTATGACCCCGAATACTTACCGGGACCAACAATTGTATAGAGAAGAGCGTCCTCATTGTGTGCCCATTCAAGTTGTAAACCCAATAGGCCTATTTAGAATATGTTTCCAGTAAGTCCGTTTGTAAGTAAATATACGTTTTTGGGAAATGTTTTCTGGCGCACATTAACGAGCCACTGGGGTTAACACTGTGAAACGCTGCCAAACCAGATGCAACTTCGAGACTAAATGCCACAAATTATAAACTATTACAATGTAACTTGGAGAAACAACTTAGTGCCTATCCCGACCACAGAGAGGGGTTTTAACGGGAGAGGAATGATTAATAATTGCTGCGATACGCCTCCGAGCTTTTAGCAACTGATTGGCTCTATGTGGTCTTGCCTAACATCAAGGCCTCTACGGACCTAACAAAAGGTGAGGCCTTGATTCAGGGTGAGGTGGCCTAAACACTTCTGCTTCTGATAATAGTGACAACTACTAATAAACAAATAGTTGAATGGCACATTAGTTTTATAGGACGTCTCTGGTGCCAAAATTTAAAGTCAAGTGCTTTGTTATAACGAAAATGAAAACTTGGTTTACACATTTACCAATTAGTTTGACAGATATAACAATATTTACATAAATACAGCCTCGTAAAGTGACAAAATTCAATCCTAAAACTCAAGTTTCCGTCAAATGTAAATAGAATAGACCGTCTGACAGGCATTTGATGTGCTCTGAGAAACAATCGTATGTTTCTGAAGCTTTTGCTCCCCCTGGTGGTCAAAGTAAGGAGGCACAGCAGAATTATTTATTTATTTTAATGAAACTGCTGTACTTGGGTTCATCCACCTAGTTCTGTCCTAGCCAGTTACAGGAGATTAGACCTTGGGGGTCCCAGTGGTCAAAAGAGCCTACTTTCATAGCAATGGTATTCTAGCACTGAGATATGCCTGATCATGTTTTCATGTATTAACAACTAGAGAACAAGTATCTTATTTTTTTTATTTAGATTCTACATTAGTTTGTAGATTTAGTGTTTTAACATTTATGGATTAAATTTTAATTTTATGTGCTATTTATTTTAAAAGATTATTTAGATCATTTGGAAAACTGACCGTTATCACATTAAAAAAAATAAAATTTGTTTATTATTATTAGGCAAGGTTTATTTATTTTATTTATTTGCAGTTTTCATTTTCTACGTGGCACAAATTTCCTTAATTCACCTTTCCATTTGAGTCCAGCATCCAAATTAAAGCCAGTGCAGCTGTTGAATAACATCCATATATACAGTATATACCCATAACCCCCACACACACATATATACAGTGTGTGTATACATATATACACACACACACGTATATATATATACACACACACACGTATATATATATACAGTGGGGCAAAAAAGTATTTAGTCCTTTTGAATTACGGGGACACCGAAAACGTCCTCATAAATCACCTTCTCGTTGTAATACCTATGTCATACCCATGTTATTATACAAATTTGTGTCCTCAAACCACATAAACATGCACACACATATATACACACACACACATATATATATATATATATATACACACACACACATTATAGCTTTACGGTTTTATCCAGCTTGGAATGGTACCTTGTCTTAATGAAAATAAGACAGGGTGCTCAATGACACTTCTGCATATTCATACCTTAGACGCATTGAATTCACATTTGTGTCCAGGACACCTAAAATTGTAGACATCTCTTTTGGGCACTTTTTTTTTTTTTTTTTTTTTTTTTTAAATAAAGGTCCCATTAGATTACCATGCTGTCATTTCATTTTGCTACTTTTCAAGTACAGATATACAAATTATCATTTAGTCAACCAAATTATGACTGTCCCACATTCGCAGCATCATTTACACCACAACAAATATGCTTATCTCTAATAAAGTTCAAGCTAGTGTACTTATTTACCCAGTACACTGTTGGCAAAGAGCATGCTTGAAATAATACACAAGTGGCATCATGAAACTATTTTGATGACAGTTGTGCAACAACAAGAAAAACAAAAGAAAAAGACTCCAGACAGGCATTAACATGAGAATTAAAACTTTTTATTAGTGTATTTATGAAGTCTGCATATGCAACACGCCTGAAAAGCTTATCGCCTGAAGTTCACGTCCTACCAATACATCTCTCTAATGGTAAAACAAGCTCACCAACTGTTAAATGCTTTGCAAAATAGGAGAAAAAAAAAAAAGGATCAAAGTAAAATAAAATGATATATACACATTTATATGCCTGGTCCACTTTTAGTTCTATTTGGTTTTCTTTCCACACCCAGTCAAAAATGGCAAACAGAATGTTCCCAGTGTCTTAACGGCCGCTTGTCAGCTTTAAAAAAAAAAAAACCGGGCCACAACATCTTCATCAACTTTTTACTAGATGCACTTAAAGTACAATCGCAAGAGTAGTTAAGATCAATGAAGGAAAATATACGGAGACAGAGGTGGGAAGAGGGGAATGGATATTTGCAACGCCTGGTCACTGCCACAACAAGTAAAGAATAACAGACAGCTATATCACAGTCATTAGTAAAAGTTGTACAACGAGCACGCACACTAAAGTTGCACAGTTCTCCCTGTAAAAGCAACCTGTTTAGTCTTGTTTTATTCCCCAATTGCAAACAAACAGAACCCGCAGGATGAGCTTGCCCTTCAGGTAAACCGTACTTTGAGGGGCGGTGGGTTATACAGTATTGTGTTGTGAACATGGGAGGAAAGCAACTAAAAGAAAATTAAAGTCAGATGTATTTCATGGGGGTTCGAGATCAGGACGAAACGTTAAACTGGGACAACAGCTTGAATTAGAAAGCGGAGGAAGAGGAGAAATGATATCTGCACTTATAAAAATTCCATGCTAAATAACGTTTTCGTATGATAGGACATCTCATTATGAAGCCATGTTAATAACAGACAGCTATATCACAGTCATTAGTAAAAGTTGTACAACGAGCACGCACACTAAAGTTGCACAGTTCTCCCTGTAAAAGCAACCTGTTTAGTCTTGTTTTATTCCCCAATTGCAAACAAACAGAACCCGCAGGATGAGCTTGCCCTTCAGGTAAACCGTACTTTGAGGGGCGGTGGGTTATACAGTATTGTGTTGTGAACATGGGAGGAAAGCAACTAAAAGAAAATTAAAGTCAGATGTATTTCATGGGGGTTCGAGATCAGGACGAAACGTTAAACTGGGACAACAGCTTGAATTAGAAAGCGGAGGAAGAGGAGAAATGATATCTGCACTTATAAAAATTCCATGCTAAATAACATTTTCGTATGATAGGACATCTCATTATGAAGCCATGTTCCTTTAAAAAGAGGGCATGATCTAAAAAAATATTCAGTTCTAATAAAAAGGAAGAGAGCTTTAAAGATCTTAAATATATTTATATATAAAAATACATGAAAATACAAAAAGTAGCTAAAAGAAAGATTAAGGGGGGAAAAAATCTTGTAATTGTGTGAAGGATAACCTATTAACACTTAAAGCTTAAATACTTGGATTTGTTTTTTTATTTTTTGTCGTTTTTATTTTAAAGATCTGGACTGTGCGAGACGTTTTAACAACCTTCGAAAGTCTTTGTTCATCCCTAAAAGAAACAAGTTTCTGGAGAAACCGGACTCCAAAAATCACTCCACAGCTAACTAGTGAATAAAAAGTTAATTCCGAGGGCGGCGTAAAGTTCGAATTGAACATGGGCTCTTTTTTTTGCGCTAAACATTCTATAAGTCTGAAGCAAATAAGCACGACTTACAGCAGCATACCTCAAATCAAAGGCAACATTCTTATATAGTGGTTTGGGGAAAGAAATCGAAAAAAAAAACAATTCAAATAAAAATATCTTTTGGCATTACTGGAGAAATCAAAAACCATGATTAAGTCTTAACGTGTCAATCTACACAATAATAACAACGTGGATAAAAACAAATAACGTGACTTTTTGCCAGAAAAAGTAACCTCCTTGAACGACTGGATTTGGATCGGCATCCAGGAAAATTAATCGTTAAATGAGTTTCAGAGTATGTACTTCATCAGGGGGAAAAAGCCTTGCTGCTACAAGTGTGGGAAGTTATCAACTGCCTTCTTGAACTTCCACACAACATACGCACCACCTTCCCTCCTTCTCGAAAACCATGAAAATAAAATAAAAACCAATATACATTTCAAATTCTACTACTAATACATTTAATATTGAGGGTTTATGAAAGAAAACAAGAGAGAATTAAAGGTGCATGAAGCTGATGAGACAGCAAGTGCTGCGTTCAGGTCCGAACGGAGAGAACATCAGTGTCAGGAGGACAGAGATCGAGAAAGGCTCACGGGTACTATGAAAGAGAAAGAGGGGGCGGGGTTCGAGTAAGTCTTCGAGTTGTTGGTAGATGTGATTGTAGAATCAGTCGTTTTGGGGGCAGAGGACAGAGAGCTTGGTCACGGCGATTAGGACATACTGGAACAGCGTACGGAGGGCGAGCCCATCTGGGTCAGGACCTTGTCCAGCCACTGCAGGGGGCCGTTCAGGTGAAGCTCGATCCAGCAGGGGGTGCTCGTCACCGTCTGTCGTCTACAGAACCAGGATGCATCATGGGAATCAGATTTGAATTTCAACTGCATTCAGTAAAGTTCAAGCTACAATGGTGACAGCTTGATGGCTTGGTTCTTGAATATTCATTTCGCGTTTTAATTCTTACTATAGCAAAGACTTGGCTTATGAATATGAATTAGCCTCAGAAAAAGTTGCATAGCAAAAACCTCATTAATATAAATGAGCAATGCTTTTGCCATGATACCCATCTGTACTACCAATACTGTACAAAAACTGGTATGGTTTCATTTCGTCCAGTTTTGTTATTGACTACATATTGAAAAACTGCTACTTTCAACATCCACGATTACTACAAGCACATGCCACGTAGGAAGTAAACGTTCTGGCAAAACATGAAAATTGGTGATGTAGTTAACTAATTGTGGATATCAAAAGCAGAATAAAAGGAGAGAAAAGCAAGTTTAACACTTATTTCAGCAATAAAAATACAAAAGTGAAGCATGAGACGATTAATTCAACACCAAAGACATTGGTAAATAAAGTGAGGTTAAGTGCATAAACTATATTTAAATATAATATTAAATATTTGGAGGGTTGCATAACAGCTTTCGGATTCCTCTATGCATTTATTTTGAGAAATAATGAATCATACTTTTCACTACAAGCATAATTTAAACCCAGCTTTTACTTAATTTTTTACCATTATATACAAAGGAAAATTAATGGTTTATATTCAAAAACGTATGCATGTAATTAAATAAATAAATAAATAAATATATACACACACGTACTCGCACTTTTTTGTAGTTTTTTTTTCCACCTTTACAAAATTGAGAGAAAAATAGTCTAGTTGCGTCTACTTACAACTTCAATTACTTTTCTTATATATTTTTTAAATAACTTTTTTTTTACCCATTTTCAGGTGAACACGCACAAAGAAAAAAATATATAGCTTAAAATATATTAGACAGACAGATATCCTCTAATCCCTGAAAAAGTTAAATTAAAAGGTGCTTTACAACCTCCCCTAGCAAAATAGTTCATGTTTACAGATGTACAGTTTAAGACTTTTTTGCGATTGGCAGAGTTGTCAGTGAGGCGGTTTGATTGTCCATACCTGTACTCAGCTCCCCAGCCTTTGACGAAACTCATGCGAATGGTGCACATCCTGGTCAGCTGATATACAGCCTCAAAGCCCTGGTTCACCGACTGAGCCAGCAGTGCCGCAAACTCCTGGTTATTGAAGATCTTCAGGTTACAGCCTAAGTAAAAGTATATCATTAGGTCGTAATGGTTGATGTAAATTTCTGGATGGTGGATGGATGGTACAGAGGACCATGAAAAGTGAGTGAACCCCTTACCTGGAGGGATTTTACAGACCGGAATTATTCCTGTCCATAGCACAAGTTAAGTTTAATTCTTATGGTTACGGGATCAAACAGACACCTAAATTCCAAGTATGAGTGGTAGCAAAAGGCAGTATTGCACTAAAAAGGAAATTCTTGGTAAAAACCAACTTCTGGACACAACAGGACGAAAACCAAAAAGCTGCAATGTAATTGAAGTAGCAACAGATTTTCTCTTCTACATTGAGACATACAGAGTAAGGCCCTGTCCACACGACTGCGGTTATTTGTAAAACCGCAGCTTTTTCTACGCGGTTTGGCTATTCGTCCACAAGCAAACGCAACACCAGTTCACTGAAACCGAACATTTTTGAAAACGCCTGGCAGGGTGCAGACTTTCAAAAACTCTGGTTGCAGTGTTATCGTGTAGACAGCAAAACAGGAGTTTATGGCTTGTGACGTCGGAGCCTGCGCTGTTATCTCCGCCTACTAGAAACTTTTTCAGGCTTCTGATTGGCCAACATGGCTTTACGGTTGAGATTATATCGCCACCTGTTGGTTTGGCATGCTCTTGACAGTGCTTCATAGCATGCGTTTGCATTTTCATGTGGACGGAGATTTTTTTTTAAACGGAAGAAGGAAAAAGTCCATTTATAAAAATACCCGTGTACGTGTGGACATTGCCTAAATCATAAAGTGGGCAAGAAAAAAAAAAAAAACCCACAGGTAATGGACTTGGTTCTATCCATCAGAGGATTGGACAAGGCAGGTCTGAATGCGAACTTAAGTTAATAATAATAATCTTTATCATCATAATAAATATTAAACATTCATGGATAAATCATTAAGATCAATAAACATTTAGAAAACAGTGAAATGTCATTTAATGTTGACTTCGAATTTAGACTTTGTTTGAAATAACTATAGAAATTTTAAGTAGTATAAAATTTAGGTCACAAGGTAAACTCCTCCTTCAGGTACTATCGTAACTTCTGTCAGGTTAGCACTTGCGGTCTGTAAATTCTGGATCCTAAAGCAAAATCAGTTAACTGCTTTTAAGGCTGGAATACAACTACATGAGAAATTTTTGCCCCGATTTACAGTCAGCAAAAATAAAAAGATTTTGGTAAAGTTTTTGTTCTTTTAACTACAACGTCTACGATATTGCATGTTCATTTTGTCTCAGTTATTGCTTAATGACCTTATAATAGTCTCGTTTTCGTCAGGGGAAAAAACCTAATTGACAAACATTTTTCGTCATAGTTTTCGTTAACGAAATGAACACTACCTGATTTACAGTCTGATCAAGGCACAGACTCGGAATCCTAACTTGAAACTTAAAAAAAGCAGATTTTAGAACAGTTTTAATTTGTCATGCATCGAACAATAAAGTGTATGTTTCTGCAAGAGTTTGTTGTGAACGGAATGACTTGAAAGTCTGCTAATGTGTGCTCCTCTTTCCTCGCTAGTCTTTTAGCGTATGATGAAGATTTTAGCGTATGAGGATTTTCATCTGTAACCACTTACAAAGTCAGCAATTGTATAAAGCCCAGTTTTTAAAATCTGATCACATTTTAACAGTTCGGTATTGCACTAAAAACCACTTGTTCTTTCCCTCCCTGGAAAAGAAGTTTAAGAAGTTCATTATCCAAATTTTAGTACGCAACTGCAGAAGATACTTTATTGAAAGTCTAGATGGAGCTTGAGAAGGAAACTACTGCAGTAAAAGCACATTATGCTTTACTGTCTAAAGTGCAAACACACGTGGCTGTCATTCCCATGTAGTGCAGTTACTATGGGAATGTACCTGTGTCCATACTTTGATTCATCTGCTGGTCGCTGGCCTCCCCATCCTCACTGATGTATCCCGGTGGAGGAGTTTCTGGACACATTTAGAAAATCACAAACAACTTGTTAGAACTCTTAAACTACACAATAACACACACACACACACACTTTGGCCTTAAATTTCTAGGTAAGACACATGGTGTGAAATGTGCTCCTACCTGGTATATAATTGTTAGGAGGCTCGATCCCTGTAGGGAAGTTGGTGTTTTCAGGTATGGAGTTGGTGTAGTCATCCAGAGGAGGCAGCTCAGTCAGGATCTCCGTGTGTCTTGGCACGAGGACAGGAGGAAGAACTACAGGAGCAAATGTTCTGATGATTGAATGAACGCTCAATAGGAAGTGTAAAGCTGTATCTGTTCAAATGACACATTTCCATACCTGGCGTCTCCACCCGCTGGTAGTGGTAGGGGTTGACACAGACTTCATCCTTCTTAAGGTTGAAGGCGTACTCGCAGGTCTCGATGGCGCGCAGCTCATGATGGCTGTGCAGGTCGGGCCATCGCCACAGGCGGCAGTAGATGACATGAGGCAGACCTTTGCGGTGAGACACTTGCAGACGCCCGTCCAGAGATCTGACCCGAGTGTCCACAGAGAGACGGCGAAAGAAATGGGAGAAAGGGAGCGTGCCAAATGAGCAGAGAAAGACATGCATGGATGGAGGGAAGAGGGAAGATGGTGAGATTAGACAGCATGTCATAACCAGCTACAGAGACACAAGCTTCATCTATTATGATTCAAACATCTGTAAGTATAGCTACAACAATAGAATACTAATATTTTAAATCACCGGTTCTCAACTAATGGTTGGTGACCCACAAAATGGGGGGTATACATCACAGAAGAAAAAAAAAAATTCTAAATGCAACTAACCATATAACAGTGGTAAGTTTTAAAATGTGGGGAAAGTTTCATCTTAATTTTAATACGCATCCAATGAAAATTTATAACTTTAAGTTGCATATAAGATGCCAGTCAAAAGTTTGGAGTCTGTGAGATTATTTTTTTTATGTTTATGAAAGTTTCTTATGCTCAACGAGATAGATAGATATACACACACACACACACACAGTGAAAAATATTACTACAACTTTAAATACTTAGTTTCCCATTTTATATATTATATTATTTATATATTGTAACATTTAAATAAAGTAATTTCTTCTTTAATTATTGCTTAATTACCATGCCAACTCCCTAGGGGTGGGCGAATATAGCCTCAAAATTATATCACGATATTTCAAGAATATTTTCAAAAATGGTATTTATGACGATATAGAAAAAAAATATGGAACAACGTTTTATTGGTGATTGCTGCTGGCAGACAACAAAATGAAGGGCATTTTCCATCCTTTTCCAATGAGCTACTGTCATCGATGACAGACTACCTAATTCGAAGTGTAAATCTATTGTCATAAGGTGGCAGCAGCAGCATTATAGTGCAATAGTAGTGACACAGTCACACAGCAGGAGTCAAATGTAGCCTTGGTAGTGTTTTCTCTCGAATTCTTAAGGAAAAGTATAACATAACTCCTTAACACTTCAGTTTAACAATAACTGAAGTAATTTAACCTTGTAACTCTTCAGCAGCCTGCACAATAGTCACCTAATAAAATTTACCCAAAATTTTAAGAACAAATGTAAACAAACAGCAGCAATCCAAACAAAGTGTCATCTCGTGATATCATTGATTTGATATATATATATTGATGTCATACACCGATCATTCTGCGCAGCGCTGCTTCAAGTCGACCACACCTATTATGCGCTACACTTTATTGCGTCGCTAGATCAATGATATCGCGAGATGACACTTTATCATGTAAAAATTTATACCGGTGTTATCGTGGGCGGTATGATATGGGACACCCCTACACCTCACTACTATAAACAAAAGCTGGCAATGCTTGCTCCGCCTCCAGGGTCTTCTGACTGGTCCACCGCTTTGGAATGGACACTGATAAGCAGCACTGCGTGTAGAAATTTAGGGTGCGTTCACACTTGTAGTTCGTTTCTCTTGGTTCATTTGGTCTGGACCAAAAAAGTAAATAATACATTTGGTCCTGGTCCGCTGAGTGTTCACACTGGCAGTTTTGACAGCGAACCTAAAGGCATAGTGATACATTCACAACCTGATTGGTCAGGTTGAATGACGTGCAGTATCTCACAGAAGTGAGTACACCCCTCACATTTTTGTAAATATTTTATTATATCTTTTCATGTGACAACACTGAAGAAATGACACTTTGCTACAATGTAAAGTAGTGAGTGTACAGCTTGTATAACAATGTAAATTTGCTGTCCCCTCAAAATAACTCAACACACAGCCATTAATGTCTAAACCACTGGCCAC
Source organism: Sinocyclocheilus grahami (assembly GCF_001515645.1). Classification (NCBI taxonomy): domain Eukaryota; kingdom Metazoa; phylum Chordata; class Actinopteri; order Cypriniformes; family Cyprinidae; genus Sinocyclocheilus; species Sinocyclocheilus grahami. Next base: position 422,667 of record NW_015505531.1, read on the forward strand.
AAAAGTGAGTACAGGGTTCCCACTCTTTCATGAACACCAGATTCAAGGACTTTTTAAAGCACCATTTATTTTATATCAAGCACCTATCAAATTCACACCCCAACATATGTAGTGTCATGAAAGACCTTACAGTACTTAACAGTTCACATTTACATTAAACATTTCAGAGTAATAATGTTTTGAATGTGTAGGTTTCATCAATTTAGACCGTTTTGAGCAGTCGTGTTCAAAAGGAATTTAATGAAATCCATTGAAGTCAGTACTGGTAATATTCAAATGAAATTTCAAAAATATTGATAAAATATGCATCAAACTGATTTTTGCTGTAGTTCTTGTACAAGATTTAAATTGGAAAGAATTTCTCAATTTTTAAATTAATAAAAAGTGGTTAAATGTTGTAATAACATGGTAAAAGCTGATAACATTACAAATTTGCACATTCACTCAAAATATACATTACTCATTAATAAATAAGCTCAAGTCAAAATAATTTTGTAAATTACTTTATTGTAAATCCCATTTTTTCATCTTTGACCTAGAGGAATGCAGCTGCTCAAAACGTCAGTATTTTTTGAAAATTTTTCATGAACAATTCAAGAGTCACTCAACTTATCGGTCCATAAAGCCTATAAAAATAGTCTTCATGTATTTCACAATACTTCAGCATATTATTCTAATTAAATGAAGGTCATTTTTTAGGATTTTTTACCCAAGCAAAGTCTCTGAGAACCTGACACCTTGTAATTCTGGAGACTCCAGGAAGGTTGCAGTTCTGGAAAATGGTGACGCTGGAGACTAAATGCTTCCTGATGGTTTCACACCTAATTCTTCACATTAATTCTTTTGCAGTTAGTGTTTGTCTTCTTCACCTGTTTTTTCCTGACCCCGCTGTCCCAATGAGCATTTTGCTGACCAACGGTCATGCCTTAACTTTGACGTTTCTGTATTGCATTTGTTTTTAATATTTCTCATGGGGTTTTAATCAGTTTTGACTTCTCCGTTGGAGTTAAATCTCTTTTTTTTGGGGCTCATTTCATCCGTAAAAAAAAAACCTGCCTAATAATTCTGCACACCTTAATAAGGAGTTTTTCATTTCTAGCCTTCATGGACAATTATATACAGCATCACTTCTAAATTATTAAATACAAAAATAATAGTAGTTATTAAGATTGATGTGGTTTGGAATTGGTCAAATGTGCTTGGAAAAAAATATGATCAGAATGTCAACGTGCCTAATAATTATGTACACACTGCAAGATGTGCGCATTTTACACAGATTGCCGCTATATCGCAAAATCAAAAGTGAAATTGAACAGCAAGCGCTTATTCAAATGCGATTTCAATACCCCGCATATTGATACGGCTCCCTGATGTGTAAAAATTATGGGGTTAAAGCAAAAAAAAATATTTTGACTGATTTTTTCCTCAGCCAAATCCCATTCCACAGCCATACCCGTCACACACCCAGTTTAAGAGCAGTGTTTGTCGTCTTGTAATTAGGAGCGCTTGTCCTCCTAATCCGAGCTGACATTTGACTCAAAGTGATTTCAAGGGCATTTTCTTTTTACCTTTGTAAATGCATTTTTCTAATTTTATTATATGCATGCAGTGTTTCCTCTAGGATTTTTTCCAGCTGTAGTGGGAGGACTATTTCTCATGGACCACGCGTTTGCATGTGGACGGAGATTTTTTTAAAACGGAAGGAGGAAAAACTTTTTAAAAATACGTGTGTACGTGTGGACATGGCCTTTTCATTTTAACTAAAAAAAGACAAGTAAATAATAAAATAAGAACAAATCAATTAATGACAATCAATAGCACAAACAAAAACAATAAATGTTTTCAGTTAGGTCTAACTATAATCTATACTCAACTGTAAAATAACACTGGATAGTCTTCACTGTATAATGAAAGGCAGCAGCAAGTTTATTTAGGCTGCTGTCTCTTTAAGACCTCATGCACGGATCTAATATACTGTTACACTCAGCTTTCTCTGATACACTTTGCTTACTTTTCTTTTTAGGAGTGCTTGTCCTCCCCTAATTAAAAAAAATAAATAGGAGCACCTTCTGATCAATAATCAAATTATGATCAAAAATTAGCCTTCCTAATACGAGCTGACATTTGACTCCTTAATGTGACTTACAGGGGTATTTTCTTTTTACATTTTCAATGGCATCATTTTCATCCATGTCAAATTTAAAAATGTATGTTTATAAGCTTTTTAAAATTTCTATTTAAAACAATATAATAAAAAGTAGAATAAGACAAATAAAGTTACCAATCATATGAAATTAGTATTAATAAA
>NW_015505531.1:432674-451642 GCF_001515645.1 Sinocyclocheilus grahami
CGAGCTGACATTTGACTCAAAGTGATTTCAAGGGCATTTTCTTTTTACCTTTGTAAATGCATTTTTCTAATTTTATTATATGCATGCAGTGTTTCCTCTAGGATTTTTTCCAGCTGTAGTGGGAGGACTATTTCTCATGGACCACGCGTTTGCATGTGGACGGAGATTTTTTTAAAACGGAAGGAGGAAAAACTTTTTAAAAATACGTGTGTACGTGTGGACATGGCCTTTTCATTTTAACTAAAAAAAGACAAGTAAATAATAAAATAAGAACAAATCAATTAATGACAATCAATAGCACAAACAAAAACAATAAATGTTTTCAGTTAGGTCTAACTATAATCTATACTCAACTGTAAAATAACACTGGATAGTCTTCACTGTATAATGAAAGGCAGCAGCAAGTTTATTTAGGCTGCTGTCTCTTTAAGACCTCATGCACGGATCTAATATACTGTTACACTCAGCTTTCTCTGATACACTTTGCTTACTTTTCTTTTTAGGAGTGCTTGTCCTCCCCTAATTAAAAAAAAATAAATAGGAGCACCTTCTGATCAATAATCAAATTATGATCAAAAATTAGCCTTCCTAATACGAGCTGACATTTGACTCCTTAATGTGACTTACAGGGGTATTTTCTTTTTACATTTTCAATGGCATCATTTTCATCCATGTCAAATTTAAAAATGTATGTTTATAAGCTTTTTAAAATTTCTATTTAAAAATATAATAAGTAGAATAAGACAAAGTTACCAATCATATGAAATTAGTATTCATAAATTAATTTGTACTACAGAGGTGGCACAGAAGAACACAAAAGTGGCTTATAGGTAAATTTTTAGACATTTAATGAGGCTCAGAGGTGGCATGAGTGCAATTAAATTCATACATTCATGTGAAGATGAATGTTTTAAAAATAAAATTGAATACAGAAATATTAAATGATTTAAATAACTGAAATTATACGCTAAAAATTAAACTAAATCAACCAGCAGGTGGCGGTAAGTCACTGATTTTATCACTGAATCATTCATTCAATTGATTCGTATGAACAGCTGATTCATTCAGGAATGAAATCTTTATGAATGGGTAATCATGAATCACTAGATTTGCTCAAAAACGCACTTTCATTCATGAATGAAACTCGACGTGTTTGCTTTTAGAGATGCGCAGCGGCTCAGCTGTTACTAAATTTGGAACTATTTTCGTTGCAATAAATACAATAAGAAAGTTTGCGAGAGCGTGACACACACGTTGCGGGAGTGGGCGGTAATGATCAGAAATTCAGGGGGAGCGGGCTTAAGAAAACTGTCCCGCTCGGGTCTCTAGGCTGCGCGTCAACACACACGTTTTTGTTTTTTTCCACGCTCCCCCATCTCCACTCCCAATCATTAGTGCCGCTTGTTTGGTCTTTGACAGAACATATAGGACAGTTTTTTTTAAATCGCGCCATAAACTATTTATTTCAAATTTAATTCAAGCACTTTCAAGGACCTATGTTTGTTTTCAAGTACTTTCCAGGCCTTGAATCCATATGTCTGAAATTCAAATACTTTCAAGTAGCGTGGGAACCCTGTGAGTACACCCCTAAGTGAAAATGTACAAATTGGGCCCAATTAGCCATTTTCTCTCCCCGGTGTCATGTGACTCAGTGTTACAAGGTCTCAGGTGTGAATGGGGAGCAGGTGTGTTAAATTTGGTGTTATCGCTCTCACTCTCATACTGGTCACTGGAAGTTCAACATGGCACCTCATGGCAAAGAACTCTCTGAGGATTTGAAAAAAAGAATTGTTGCTCTACATAAAGATGGCGTAGGCTATAAGAAGATTGCCAAGACCCTGAAACTGAGCTGCAGCACGGTGACCAAGACCATACAGCGGTTTAACAGGACTGGTTCCACTCAGAACAGGTCTCACCATGGTCGACCAAAGAAGTTGAGTGCACGTGCTCAGTGTCATATCCAGAGGTTGTGTTTGGGAAATAGACGTATGAGTGCTGCAGAGGTTGAAGGGGTGGGGGGGGTCAGCCTGTCAGTGCTCAGACCATACGCCGCACACTGCATCAAATTGGTCTGCATGGCTGTCGTCCCAGAAGGAAGCATCTTCTAAAGATGATGCACAAGAAAGCCTGCAAACAGTTTGCTGAAGACAAGCAGACTAAGAACTAGGGATGGGTACCGAAACCTGGTATTTAATCGGTCCCGGGGCTAAATTATGAAAGAACAGAGTATCGATAAGCTCTGACGTTAACGGTTTTGCTATCGGTACTGGAGAAATTAAGAAAAGACACATACATTTATTATTGCTATATATACACATCTTGCAAATTCTATCTCACCAGAGTCGCCAGCTGTTTTTCAAACATTTGTCTACGATGCATTTTTGCTATTCGCAATTCAGAAACGAGATTGCGCTCACGCAAAGGAGCTTCAGCACGCGCAACATGGAAAGCCCTGTTTAATTATGATAGAAGAGAGAACTAAACATTCAAACATCTGCTTACACTTTAGGCCTGTGGCGGTTTTATTAAGCTAAATTTTATTTTATTTCAATTTTGGCTTCTAAGGATTATACAAAAGAAGACATGAGGTAAAGCTATTAAAAACTAGCTGTGTTTCGTCTTGCGCAATTTCTTTCCCTTCACAGCGGTGCGCATTCTTTCCTCCCTAAAACCCAAACTTAACGTCAGAATCAGCTCAGTCGGTGATTGTTGTAAAATCCCATCTTTACTGTTGCTAAATTGCGGGACATGTTTGATAAAACGTTGAAAGCACAAACCGCACAAGAGACGCGGTTCCTCAGGCTGAAATGTGCGCGCGCGGCACGCTCCAAAACGGACAAACAAACTACACTTTGAGCTTCGGGTGCATGTCCAAACGATCAAATACACACAAAAATTTAAAAATGGCCGGCTTGGAGAGTATTTACTTAAACACAATTTATGTCTTAAGTGGAGGAGAACAGTTGGGAGAAAATCCAATGCGTGTCAATATATTGTCTTAAAGTGACAGACTGGCACTTGGGCCATCAAAATGCAAAGAGAAAAATCACTCACAGCTCTTAATCTGAATAACGTTATAGCTTTAATAAGCATTAATCTATCAATACATACACTGAAAACTATGCAGTGTTCATTTACATTTGATTACTTTTAGATTTCTTTTGTAGGCTACTACTTACCTGAACAGTAATGTTAGTAGAACGTCATGAAAGAATTTAAGCACCATTTATTTCATTTAATTTGTAATGACCAAGAGGGTTAAGGCAGTGCTGGAAAATAATGGTGGCCACACAAAATATTGACACTTTGGGCCCAATTTGGACATTTTCACTTAGAGGTGTACTCACTTTTGTGGCCAGTGGTTTAGACAACAATGGCTGTGTGTTGAGTTATTTTGAGGGGACAGCAAATTTACACTGTTATACAAGCTGTACACTCACTACTTTACATTGTAGCAAAGTGTCATTTCTTCAGTGTTGTCACATGAAAAGATAATAAAATTTACAAAAATGTGAGGGGTGTACTCACTTCTGTGAGATACTGTATATTTCACGACGGAACTCACCGAACACCCCAAACAAAAGGGGTGTTCGACAAAGCGGCGCTGCGCAGACCGATCGGTGTATGACATCATAGTACCCATTCACCGATCAGTCTGCACACCGCCGCTAAGTGAAACACACCTAATTCCGTCTGCTGGACTAAGCTCGCTCATTGTTGCATGTACTTATGACTATTTTCACCACCTGCGAGCTCACAAAGAGCTCATAAAAGGCACTTTACTTCCTCGTTGCCCTATGTTTACCCTCTGCTCATTATGTTTTGGACACACCGCTTGCTCCGCGTCATCAAATTATGTTGCATCTTGTCATTACTTCCTGTTTTTGGTTCGTTTAGAAGTGTTTGGTCCGTGTTGCGTTCAGATTTCATTCGAACCGCACCAGAGTTCGTTTGGGACCGGACAGAGACCAATCTTTTTAGCGGTCTCAGTCCGCTTCTTTGGTGCGCACCAGGGTTCGGATGGCAGCGTTAACACTTATTCAAACGAACCACACTAACAGAGCAATCGCACCAAACATGACAAGTGTGAACACACCTAAATTCTTTTAACTTGACACGGCTACTTGAAAACGCAGCGCTCATGTTTGAGATGCTGCAAAAGATGCAAGACGCGAGCACAATGGTCACAGACATCCATCCAGCGCATGTTTACATAGAGAAAAAAAATGGAAAAGTAGTGCATTGGAATGGAAAAAATGTGTACTGTGTGAACGCTATTCCGCAAGTGTAAACAACCTCCTAGCATGTCTCTTGATTGTTTGCTCCAAGATTTAATTTTAATTTTAAGAGTTTTAAATCAATGGCGATCACTCAAGGGTTCCCAGAATTTTTTTTTAAAGCAAATAACATTTTTTGTTAAATACTGCTGTTCACCACAGTTCAACTAGTTTAGTATAAAAGTGTTAAAAATCTTTTGATGCAGTTACCTTGTGGGAGTAATTGTAGTCTTTGTAGTTGTCATTTAATTCATCCTCATATTGTTCCAAACCCATAAGATCTTTGAAACACAAATGAAGACATTAATAAAACATTGTAATTCCATTGGCAGTCCATTCCAACAAAACACTGACGCTTCAAAAAGTTGATCAACACCCACATACAGAGCACATTAAATATGGCAAGCACAGAAGCTCAAACTTGACATGCAAGAACTTGCTTCAACTATTAATACATATGGATTACTCTTACAAAGTCTTACTGAACTATCAAAGTTTTGACTGCGTGGACTTTCAAACGAGAGAGAGAAATGCCTCTGGTTTCATTAAACATGTCTTTCTTTTGTTTGGAAGATGAACAGAGTCTTATTTGTTTAGAAATGACATGAGGCGGAGTAAATGACAATTTTCATTTCATTTTGGTTAAACTAACCCTTTAACCAACTAACTTTAAAAGAACAGTTTGTTGTGATAGTGTTGGGATGGCTGCTTTAAGTTTCAAGACACAAAGAACAAGCATTTATACAACAAACTAACCAACATTAAAACACTTAAGGAGACAAAAGGAGTAAGGAACACAACCCTTGAGGAGCACATTAACATTAGAGCAGGTTATCTGAGCGCTGCGTGTATCGCTAACCCTCGACCTGTACACTCGCTGCTACCTGACGTCAAAAGTTAATGAGACCGACCTTGATGTAGCGACGTCACCCGAGATATTGTGCGAAGCTTGCAATAGTATAACGTGTCCTTATTCCTTCAGGAAATTAAGATTTCATGATGCCCAGAGAACACGATCAATAGACACTTTTAGTCAGTGAAAGGCCAACGACATTTTTAAATATGATGAGTTGAATTTGTAATTTTAAAAAATAGCTTCTTTTTTTTAATAAATTTCCACACGGTTATACTACAGGCAAAGAATTCACCTTAGTATTTAGGCTTATGTATAAATTTAACAATTGACCTTTGTTAGTATTGAACCAATTTTAAAATTCTGACCGATATTTTTCCAAAATAGATTAAATAAAACACAAACTGTATTCCGTAAGACCTAACAACTTTATTAAAGTAGTGTTTTAAAGATTAACTTCAAGTAACCGTTAGCATGCACAATTACATCTACAATATCAATTTAACAAATGACAGACAGACAGAAGTTTTCAGTATTGGAAAAAGATAAGAAACATTACTAATATTTTGATTTTATAATACATTTCTTTCTAGTCTCAGTTTGAGCTTTACTAAAAGGGAATTTCAAATGCCAGGCAGAGTTAAGAGGAAAAAGAAGAAAGAGCAAAGCGAATGTATATGAGAAACCATTAAAAGAAGTGAAACCACAGTGAGTTTACATAAACTCGCATGACCCATTTTAGGGGGATGGGGACTTCAGTCTCAACACCAGTAGATGAATAATTTCCCAATACTCTCTTAAAACACACACACACACACACACAATAGAAACCCGATTCAGTATTAAAGGAACACTCCACAATTTTTGAAAATGGGCTCATTTTCCAACTCCCCTAGAGTTAAACAGTTGAGTTTTACCGTTTTCGAATCCATTCAGCCGATCTCCGGGTCTGGTGGTAGCACTTTTAGCTGTAGCTTAGCATAGATCATTAAATCGGATAAGACCATTAGCATCTCGCTCAAAAATGACCAAAGAGTTTCTATATTTTTCCTATTTAAAACTTGACTCTTCTGTAGTTACATCGTGTACCAAGACCGACGGAAAATGAAAAGTTGTGATTTTTCTAGACCGATATGGCTAGGAACTATACTCTCATTCCGGCGTAATAATCAAGGAACTTTGCTGCCGTACCGTGGGTGCAACAGGCGCAATGATATTACGCAGTGCCTGAAAATAGGCTAACTTCCGCCAACATAATCAACGTGACCACCTGCTTGCACAGGGAGCTTGCTGGGGATTATTTTCCGGCACTGCGTAATATCATTGCGCCTGTTGCACCCACGGTACGGCAGCAAAGTTCCTTGATTATTACGCCGGAATGAGAGTATAGTTCCTAGCCATATCGGTCTAGAAAAATCACAACTTTTAATTTTCCGTCGTCTTAGTACACGATGTAACTACAGAAGAGTCAAGTTTTAAATAGGAAAAATATAGAAACTCATTGGTCATTTTTGATCGAGATGCTAACGGTCTAATCCGATTCAATGATCTATGCTAAGCTACAGCTAAAAGTGCTACCGCCAGACCCGGAGATCGGCTTCGAAAATGGTAAAACTCAACTGTTTAACTCTAGGGGAGTTGGGAAATGAGCCCATTTTCAAAAATAGTGGCGTGTTCCTTTAAACCTCAAATTAACAATAGAGCAGATGGATGATCACTGTGAGATATCAACAGCGGTGAAATCAAGCACAATAATAATAATTCACAAACCTATTATGAACCATTAGAAGGAATCTAATCAATATTAAGACAGTTTTAGTGAAAATATTAATGAATGTTACAAAATGCAATATTTTTACAAATGCCTGCGCCCAAATTGCAATGGTTTATTCAATTATTATTACAATTAATCTTCATTAGTCCATCATATGCACAAGACGGATGCTCATATCAGCCATTTAAAGTACCCAAAGTTGATAGAGCTGAATCCCACACCAGCATGACTGGGCGTCCATGTCCCAGACAGATGACATACTTTTGGAGGGGATTAACCCCTGTATCCTGTTGTGTGGAGACCCCATACCCAACTAAACCACTGAGAGTCCATCTGCTGGCCACCGTCTACCCTCACTCCAGCTATACCCCAGATAAAAACAAAAAAGCGTTTATTTTAAAGCAGCGCCGCCTTCGAGTACCAGGTGACTAGCTAATGAAGACAAATAATTAGTTTTAAAATAAAATGAAAAGGTTAGGGCTGCACAATTAATCAAATTTTTAATCACGATTACAATTATGAATGCCACAATTACGTAATCGTTCAAAGCGGCAATTAATCGTTCAAAGTCCACTTATGTTATTCTGCGTGCTTAAGATGCGTTTTTTTCTTTCTACATGTTATCTTAAGGGTTTTCCCCATTATTACAATTTTAGTTTTAGCATAACATTATAATACCACTCATATTTGTACTTTTTTTTTTTATTTAAAGAAGAAACCAATCCGATGTATAATTGACATTTGAGGCTTAATACTATAGAAAAGCACTAAAGGTTTTTCAGTTAGAGTGCTTTCAGCTCGTTTATTTTCATATAAAAACATGGCATGCCGTTGCATCAAACAATGGTATAAAAATAATTCAATGTAAATTGTGATAATCGTTATTAATAAATCGCAATTACAATTTCAAGGGAATAATCGACAATTATGATTTTTGTCATAATCGTGCAGCCCTAGAAAAGGTTTAGCAGGTGCATGGGCCGAGTTTCAAAACGGACCTCAGGCCAGATTAAAACAGAGGCGTCACAAAGGAAACCATACGTCTCTGTTCATTTGCAGAAATCATCCAGAGATTTGACAGTCAATGAGTGTCCGGTTTCAGGCTGCCATCCGAACACATGCCAAATGACCAACATCTTAATTCCATGAAAGATATCTGAACAAGCAATTTAAGAGGATCTTTTGAAATGCTTTATAAATTTACATCGTAAAATTATTTCCCTACTCATAAAATTGGTATTTTTTTATTTAAATGGCTAACTTGATAGTCTCTAATACTTAATTTCAGTAGTATCGATTTGCATTTTTGTTATTTCCCATAATACAGAGGCTAATTCATAGCACTTCACGGATATAACAACAAGCATTTCAAATAAATTCTGATCTGGGATTCAGGTCTGAGCTTTTATAAAGAAAACACTAGTAGAGGGACATTTTTGCCTCAACTAACAATTTATGAATCCAAATGAAAGCTGGGTCTTAATTATAGTATGGAAAGCCAGACAGACAACGGAGTCTTCAGATTACAATCAATAGAGTTGAAAAAACCCACAGCGCCAGTCAGCTCTGTCCTCATGAGAAACCCTCTTCACATTCTCACACTCACTGAAGGCATCTTACAGATAAACTATCAGCACTTCTACACAAAAGACCTGTGCTGATAGGAAGTCAGGTCGAGACAATACAGGTTTGATTTCCCTTTAAACAAGACTAACGTAACAAGTAATGAAAAGGACTAGACATCAGCTAAAATTTAACGCTCGCTTATATGGTTTAGTTCTGGATGTGCGTATGTGGGAATCCACTGACAGCATTCATTTTGAGAAAATTAGACCCACAGCTAGGGATATGCCGGTATCAATTTTTCATGTTGCGATTAATTGCTAATGCTTTTATCACGGTATGCGGTATTATCACGGTATTGAAATTTAGTTGTTGTTTTTTTTAAAGTGCTGTCATAATACAGTATAACAGGTTTAATAACTTTTTTCTTATAACAAAAATAACTGAACATTTATCTGCAATAAAGCAATACAGAATTTTAAAAGTTTTACACAGATTAAAGTGCAAAAGAACTATAAAGGTTTGAGTGAGCGCATCAGACGAGACGACGACGAAGAAGTGCTGCTGCAGAGTTAGTGCATCAGAGAAAACCAAGAAGAAGAGCTGCTGTGCTGTAGCCTCAAATTTTTGGCATGTCTAGAACAGCGGTTCACAATTCCAGTCCTCGCGTACCCCCGCTCTGCACATTTTGTATGTTTCTCTTATTGCTTCATACGTTTGTTATATTTGACTGCAAGTGCCCTGCGAAGTGGACATTACCGGATATTCCTCCATGATTCCAGTTTGAAGGGAGCGTATATGTTCAATACAAAGGTAATTTAAGTGCGCGAGACGTGAATTTAAATTGTATTTATTTACAGCGGTATATTATGTCCCACTTCACGCTTCTCTAGTAAGTTTCGTTTGTGTGTGAAGACGCTGCAGGCAGCGCAAATCTGTAAATGAATATTCTGAAGTGAAGTAAACTTCAACGGATTTCCCCTGCTCAGGGAGTAGGGAGCAATGGACACTGTGTAGGGACCGTGTCAATCGGAACACAGTTCATGTACGGAGCTCACTTCTAATGAGATGATTTGAATCAGGTGTGTTAACAAAGAGACGTGCAAAACATGCAGAGCGGGGGTACACGAGGACTGGAATTGAGAACCGCTGAAGAAATCTAGCTGGGCGCAGCGGACAGACGCCGAACGGCGCCGCCGGTGTGCCTACACTCATAGAAAATAATGTTTTTTGAATTTTAAAGACGTGGCGCGACGCGACACTGCGCTTCTCGTCTGGTGCGCGACCACCTGAAGCGCTGTTTTTTTCACCTCCGTGCCCAAACGTCTTTGTTTGGGCTTCCGAAAGCGGATGTCAGGAAACAGTGGTTGCAATTTACTTTTTAACTCTGTTCCTGAGCATTATAACCCCAATTTGCTATTGTGTGCTGCGCATTTTACTGAGGACAGCTTCCACATCACGAGTGAGAAGTGCCGGATTCCCAAAAGCTTTTGTTGAAAGACGGAGCAAGGGGGCGTGGCAGTACTGAAACACAGTCTAGGCTGTTCGCCAATCACAACGCACTGGGACAGCTAACCAATCACAACACATTTTGTTTTTCGGAAGGCGGACCTTCATCAAAGCCGGAACTAATCGAGCCGTTTGTGCCAGGCTGGGGAGAAAGGTATTGTAATAATGTAAAATATGTGAAAAATAATGTGTTTTTCGAACCACCAAGCATGAGAGCATGTTCTAGTACACCCCCAAAACAATATCAAGACTTTGTAAAAGAGCATAATAGGACCCCTTTAAGTATTTGGCGCTGTGATGAACATTATAGCAAATATACAAATCTGAATGGCTGTTTAAATCATTTAAACACGATTCAGAAACAGAAAGTAGTGCAGCTGCTTTGTTTACAGGGTTTCCGGGGTAACGGCTGAATTTAAATGAATTATTATTATTATTATAATTTCTGCAGTTTAGCGCCATCTGCTGTCAGAGTTGAAAGTGCGCTTTCATCCAGAGCGTCTCTCACATGTTCCGCCGTGCGCTTCTCGTCTGCATCAGAGTGCGCAGGTGTCTTTCACGCAGCATACAGCGGTGTTGTGTATTTTGACCAGTTGATGGGAAAAGTATTCTTAAAATGCATTCAAAATTCTGAATAATTTGTAATATATAATTATTCACAGTATTTAGAAGTGCCCACGATAACAAAAATCGTGCATATTCATTACCGTGATATATCGCATTACCGAATACCGGCACAAGTCTACCCACAGCATACAGCTGCATCTGATTGGAAGATTTCAAGATTGATTTCCCGAGCACTATAAAGAAGTAGTGAACAATGCACCGCCTGATTTTCATTCAAGATTATACAGAGCTGATTGAACCGACGAGGTCCAATTACTGGATAAATATCCCAAAGGGAGGGCAACAGGGTGGTTTAATTAGGACTTTGCCACAAAAACTGGCCTAAAAGTCCCTACATTGCATTTTAAAAGCACATGATAAATTATTCAATTCTGTGCAAACTCCAGTCACTACAGTTACAATACAGCAGATATGCGGTTTCGTAAAAAACATGATGCTTTTAAGCGATTTTTGTCTTGGGGTTCAGGGCAATTTCAGATTTATCTCCGATTCATTCCCCGACAAAGACAGGGCTCCATTCAGCTCTAGTACAACAAAATGAAGAGCAAAAATTGCGAATTAGGCAAGAAATTGTAGCAAGATTTGTGCATACTAAACTAAACTGTATTTAAAATTGGTCAAAATCTGTGGAATGCATTTAAGATGTTTAAATGTTAAGATACTCCACCCAAATATGAAAATTAATTGCAGTCATCAAGATGCTTTGGCAAACAAACACCATTGATGCCCACTGACTTCTATTGTATGTAAAAAAATATATCATACAGTTTAAAAGATATGACAATTTACTTTTTTAGACAGAATCTCCCTTTAAAAGAAGCAGGCGTCAAACGATTTAGATGTTGCAATGGCATTTACATCTGCTCATTTCATAAATATGACCATTTCTACACAACTTCCCTTGCCAAATTATGGTATACAATTCACTCAAGGCAGGTAAAACACTGGAGAAAATGTTTCATTCTGATGTCTGACTGGACATGATTTGCAGCATAAATCTGAAATCAATCTTCGTTTAATTTACAAGCTATTCTCCCCTATTATAAACAGCAAAGTCAAATTGAAAACACCCAAGAATAGGGCTTTTAGTTCACAGGTATGTGAGGAGGCTGAAGAGGACAGTTGGGGAAGCTTTTGACATTGTCATTACCAAACATGACAACCGACGAATACAATGACTGATCCAGCCGTTCACACAAGCCTCCAAGGTTAGAGAACAGATTAGCAGCAGAAAACACATGTTGCAAGCAAAGTTTCCCACCCTTTAAATCCACTCTCAAGGGAAGACAAAGCACTCTGGATGACTTTTCTGAAGGTCTGACCGGAGTTCTACGTCTAAGTCCATAGCTGGCAGACATTTAATGTTCACTTCTACAATTTTCAACTGGAGGGAGGTCATTTTAACCTGTATTTACTGTAGGCTATTCACTCCGAGAGGTTTTGCTAAGTGAACCTGATCAAGCATGTAGGCACAGTGCCAAGTCGCACAGCATTTTCACAATAACCATTGCACAACTTTTCAACAGTGGAGGAAGATATGCATTGTGGCCAGCTTTTGTTAAATGATACACTTACACCGATTCAGTGGATTTGAGATGTTAAAACTGATTCAAAAAGAACTCAATGGAAATAAATCTCTCTAGGACAAAGGATAATACCCGTTTGCCATTACAACAAGCTTGCATTATACATTTCAACACCTTTCAACTAAATCAGCCCAGGAAATGCGATTATGCCCTTTTCAAGTTTGTTTAGCAACTCACACCAAAATTAAACTGCGTATTAGATGTTAAAGAATGAGAACCTGTTCTAGACCTCGACATTACTGCTAGATGATCTAAATCTTAAAATCAGCTGTGGTGTATCTTAGGAATGGATGATATATAATATATTTGCAAATATTGACGTGTGTGATTATGTTGGTGTTATTAAATTAATAAAATAAAAAAAACATTTTACATAGCACAATGATTTTTGCACTTTGACCAATTGTGGCTCTTAAAGATTATTTGCACTGCAACTCAAATTTTTAACTGTAATCTCAAAATACATGATTCTGATTTCGGTTATCACTTATTGTTTAATTGGTACATAACTGATTACTACGGTGGCCGAGAGAGCTCAACGCGCTGTAAATAGAAAAAAAATAAATAAATACCTGCAAATTAAGAAAACATCATCAATTTGACAACACACGCGCTGCCAATTCTCACAAAACAAACAAATACAGAAACACGCTGCAAATACTCACAACACAAACAAAGAAAAGCGCTTCCCTTAAAGATTTCCGTTTTTGTTTTGCATTTGCAGCGTGTTTGTTTGTGTTGTGAGAATTTGCAGCGCGTTTCTGTATTAATTTGTTTTGTATTTGCAGCGCGTTTCTGTTTTTGTATTTGCAGCGCATTTGTTTGTGTTGTGAGTATTTGCAGAGCATTTCTGCATTTGTTTGTTTTGTATTTGCAGTGCATTTGTTTGTGTTGTGAGTATTTGCAGCGCGTTTCTGTATTCGTTTGTTTTGTATTTGCAGCGCGTTTCTGTTTTTGGTTTTGTATTTGCAGCGCATTTGTTTGTGTTGTGAGAATTTGCAGCGCGTTTCTGCATTTGTTTGTGTTGTGAGAATTTGCAGCGCGTTTCTGCATTTGTTTGTGAAGTGAGAATTGGCAGCGCATTGCTTATTTGTTGGTGTTGTGTGTATTTGTATCTCGTTTCTGCATTTGTTTGTGTTGTGAGAATTTGCAGCGCGTTTCTGCATTTGTTTGTGTTGTGAGAATTTGCAGCGCGTTTCTGCATTTGTTTGTGTTGTGAGAATTGGCAGCGCATGAGTTGTCAAATTGATGAAGATGTTTTCTTAATTTGCATGTGTTTTTTTTCATTTAAAGCGCGTTGAGCTCTCTCGGCCACCGTAGATTACAATTCCGGAAATCCTTAAAACTGATTACAATTCACGAATTCATCTAATGAAAAGCTTTAGATTATTTTATAGATTTTAGTTTTACATCGGCAAAATTGATGAAGATGTTTTCTTAATTTGCATGTGTTTTTTCATTTGAAGCGCGTTGAGCTCTCTCGGCCACCGTAGATTACAATTCTGGAAATCCTTAAAACTGATTACAATTCACGAATTCATCTAATGAAAAGCTTTAGATTATTTTATAGATTTTAGTTTTACATCGACATTTAAAAGTCTAAATGCATTTAAAATCAGTTCAGGTCATATTAATAAAGTTAGAAATTTAAAAAAAATATGATAACACTTTACAATAAGGTGTCATTAGTTAATCCATTGAATAAAATGAACTAACAATAAGAAATGTATTAGAATATGAATTAATCTTCAATAAAAATACAACCTTTTTTGTTAGTTCATGTCAGCTTAGGTACATAATGTTAATTTCAACATTTACTAAAATCAAAAGTTGTATGCTAATATCAAGTAAGATTAACAAACACTTTTTCATTGTTAGTTCACGTTAACAAATGTAGTTAACTAATCTTAATAAACGGGTCCTTACAAAGTTACCAAAAATATCAGGTTCAATACGTTAAGCTCAATCATTATTAGAATGAAAAAAAAAAGTGTAAGATATTCCTAGAAAAAATGTAAATATAAAGCTTGTTTTTTTTGTTGTTGTTTTTTTACAAGCTCTCACCATACATCAAATCTTTAAAGCCATTTCAGAGCATTTATACCACCAAAAGGCTGAAAAACAATGTATTAGACATATCACCCAAACCTTGTGCATCTATAACCTATTGGTTTCAAACTATTGATATGTTGTGGCTCGGGCACACGACCCGCCCTCCATCATCCTCTCCTCTGAGCATTTCCCTAAAATAGCAGCGCTGATATTCCACCATTTGTCATGAGAAATGGAATAAAAGCAGCCTGATGGTTGAGATCGCAGACATTCATACAGCATGAGAAGCCTCTGTGAGCTCAGAATGGAAGTGATGTGGAGCTGCACAGAATGACCTTAACTCAAGTCAAGACAGATGGAGCAGAAATCACTTGAAGAAATAAAGGGGGGCAATGCTGATATTTCACAACGGTAGACGCAACTCAGCGTCATGCCTTCACCTTCACTCACGAAGCAACATACGCAGTGATACGGCTAAGGTCACTTCTAAAATTAAATAAAAGCCTTTCTGATTCAGAGGACTTGCTTTATAATTAGATGAAGACTCAAATGAACAAAGTTCATTGGCTTGCAATTCTACACATCTTAAAAGGAGTCAATATTTACTCGCCCTCATGTTGTTCCAAGCTTATGCTATTCTTACAAGGAGTCGGCCGATTATGGATTTTTTGATAGCCGATGCTGACATTTTAGAAAGCAGAGTGGCCTATATACGTGTATATATATATACATATATATATATATATATATATAAAAAAAAAAATTCCAAGCTTATGCTATTCTTACAACCGATTATCCGATTATGGATTTTTTGATAGCCGATGCTGACATTTTAGAAAGCAGAGTGGCCTATATACGTGTATATATATATATATATATATATATATATAAAAAAAAAATTTTTAAAGCAAAAAAACATGCATAATTACTGAAATTAAATTTATTTACCTTCCATACTACCTAACAGTGTTGGGGGTAATGCATTACAAGTAAAGCGAGCTACGTAATCAGATTACTTTATTCAAGTAACTAATAAAGTAACCTTTTAACTCATTACTTTTTTACATTTCCAACTAAATATCTGAGTTACTTTTTCAAATAAGTTACTTTGTTTTCCAATTTATTCACTGACAGCTCTCCTGTCCCCATGTTGAGAGAAATCTGGAGTGAGGTGCAGAGGCACTTCCTTCAGCCTGAGGCTTATTCATTTCACTTTTGGTGGGAAAGGGCCTTTACAGTTGCCAAAAATATAACTTTTGGTGTTTTTTGTTAGTTAAAACAAATAAGCACCCCAGCCCATGTGACAAAAAGTAGCGCAATGCATTACTTTCCATAAAAAGTAACACAATTAGTTACTTTTTCATGGAGTAATGCAACATTGTAATGCATTACTTTTAAAAGTAACTATCCCCAACACTGCTACTTTCTAAATTAAATCATTTAAAAATGGGGGGAAAACATGAATAACAAGGTTGATTCAGCAATTCTATTATAGTATTTTTCACAAAGAAATTGTTAAAAATATGAATAAAAAGAAAGTCAACACTTAACAACAGTGCACTCGGTAATCGGGTTTGTGCGCACTAGAAAAAACATTTTCAAATAAAGACAAGTTAGTGTTAATTTCACATACACCACGCAATGAGCGTCAGGACAGGAGCAGGAGCGCCATGCTATCAGGAGCTGGCATTCACAGAAGTGTCAAAATAAAAGTATCCGAAATATCAGCCAAACAGAAAAAAAAAAATATTGGCCGATGCTGAGAATTAAATGTCAAATTGGCAGTATTGGCGATACATCGGTCGACCACTAATTCTTAAGCAAACTGTAACAATTCACCTGATTCTTGAACAACAAGAGGATGAGTAAACAACAATTTTCATTCTTTCCCTTATGTTTTCGAATTCGTGTTAGATTGACAAATTTAAGATGACATTGTCCTTAAAACAGGAATGCGGTCAGCTTTCCAGGTTGGCGTACCTGGGAATGGTGACACACTTGGTGTTGCAGTTCTGTGTGGTGATGGCTTTCTCCAGCTCGTCCAGCTGGCCCGTCTTCTTCAGCTTCTTCACCAGGCTTTTGACGGCCTTCTCGCACCATTTCTCCTCCTGGCCGTTCTGCTCTCCGCCCCCTCCCGCTCCGCTCGAACCACTGGCCGACTTCTTCCAGCCCAGCAGACGCTTCACCACGGGCGGAGTGAAAGGCAAGATGGAGGACATGTTTCTGAGGTGTCCAATAAGCGGTCAGCCCCTTAGTGGGCAGGTGGAGTTAGAGAGACAGATGGAGGCTGGGAGAATGGGGAGGAACAGACCCAACGTTCCTAACTGGCCTTTAGGAAGAGGGTCTCTGGGCTGACTATGAGGGGCAGGGGACAGAGAAGCTTAGGAAACAGGAGAGGAAAGGGGGGCGAGGAGTTTCCTGAGTGGAGAGAAGCAGAAATCAAGAACAGACTCTGTAAAACACAAACTTCAGGGATAAGAATACAAACCTCCATCTTGTTTTTTGACTAATTTTAATTCAACTATATGTACATATATATTAGGGCTGCACGATAAAAATCGCATGCGATTGTCATGTGCATCTCGTCAGTACAGCCGGTTCTGTGATTAGTAGTAAATCTCCAGCACATGCTTTCAGATGGAGCAGCATTTACTACACAGAGCCGTAGTTCACTGACAAGCTACGCAATATCACGTTCATAGTTGCAGATGAATCAACAATTCAATGATAACTGCATGCGATTTATCGTGCAGTATTTATCCCCCCCCATTTCAATTGGTTTTTATATACACTACCATTCAAAAGTTTGGGATTATAATTCATAATTTTTCAGTATAACAGAAACATTGTAAAATATTAATTACAGTTGAAAATATTTGTTTTAAATGTGAATATATTGCCAAATGTAATTTATTGCTGTGATCAAAGCTGAATTTTCAGCATCATTACTCCAGTCTTCAGTGTCACACGATTCTTCAGAAATCATTCTGATATGCTGATTCAAAAACATTTCTGATTATTATCAATGTTGAAACCAGTTGTCTTGCTTAATATTTTCATGCAAACAGTTGCATTTTAAAAAGTTTCCTTTCCTTTGAATAAAAAGTTCAAAGGAACAGAATTAGTTTAAAATGAAAATATTTTTTATTTACATTACTAACCTCTTTACTGTCACATTTGATTCAGTTAATGCATCTTTGATGAATAAAAGTATTAATTTCTTTCAAGAAATAATAAAAAAAATAAAAATCATACTGACCCCAAACTTCTGAACAGTAGTTTAAATACTTTCTCTTATTTTAGTTAAATATGCAGAGATAAAGACACCGTTTCTAGTGGCCTGGCATAGCAAAATTAGCGTAACAAATGCTTTTAGTTTGATTCAGGAATAACTGAAATAAAGCAGACTTGAACTTGAACTGTTTATTGACCAGTGATAGATGAGTGAGTCTTTGGGAAACAAGTTTTAAAACACCCTTATTTTTGCAATTTGTTTTGGTGACAACCACGGATCAGAAATCAAATGTTAGCTTTAAATAAAGGAGAAAGAAGAAAAAAAAAGTCTTGTTTTACCAAAAACTGATTCTCTGGTATTGGTCTCTCAGCTTTTGATAGTGATGCAACCCTATTCACCAAACGAGAGATTTCTTTGAAACTACAATTTTATAAAGAAAAGAGAATACCGCAGAAGGTCATTAGGTTTTATAATTTAATTTAAAAAGTGGTTTCACATAGCAACAAATCCTATGTAGAGAAACCAGGCGAATATTGCTAGGTTGTGAACTTAGGAAAGTGGAAGTAATACATCTTGATCATTTTGGTTAGGCTTACAACATACCCTTACTCTGAGTGCCAGTTTTCATAAAGGAAATGATGGGCCATGAGAAAAGATTGTTGTAAATACCTAGAAATGCTACTTCAACAAATTCACTGAAGAGGAAGATAAAATGAAGATGTTTGGCAATGCTATGACATCAATACATTTTTCTCATAACAGCACAAAAGATATTAACGTCAAATCAACAACTATACACATGGATGATGACATGAGAAAAGATTTAATGAGCTCAGTTTTCTTCTTTTTAAGAGTTTCTAACCAGTCAAAGCCAAATGTAACAATGACAAAAAAACATGAATTTGTCTTTTATATGCTGAACGATCTGAACAAGTTCTGCGTTTATGTGTAGCCTGTTTATGTGTAGAAAGTGTAAGCAATCAATATTGCAATATCTGATTTTAAGAATGCAGAACTCAAAAAACAAACGATCTCAGTGAACTATCAAACTTGGCAGCACTTTGGACATCACATGCAACTTCAACAGAATGTTTGGGAAAATTGTGCATATTAGAGGCACATTTGAAACATTCAGATTTAATATTAAAAGATTTCAAGAGCATCACATGTGCATTTGAAAGATTCAAAACAAACGTTCAAAGCCTTTTAGAGTAAAAGGAACATGTGAATCACTCTGGGCAAAATAGGCGCGTTCTGAACGATTCTTCGAACAGTTAACGTAAATAAATACTAAAATCATTTTGGGTGGGTGAAGGGGGTGTATTGGAACATTTAAAGGGGTCATATGATGCTGCTAAAAAGAACATTATTTTGTGTATTTGGTGTAATGAAATGTGTTTATGCGGTTTAAGGTTAAAAAAACGCATTATTTTCCACATACTGTACATTATTGTTTCTCCTCTATGCCCCGCCTTTCTGAAACACGTTGATT